>NC_056763.1:23622434-23922434 GCF_018687715.1 Carya illinoinensis
AGATACTTAATCTGGCTTAGAGCTCTAGCATTCATTGTATGGAGCAAAAGTATTCTCATCAAATTTTACACAGCCAGTCAAATAAGCTATCGAATACAATTAATAATAAACTTTCTGACAGTGACACTTCTAAGTATCTGGACATGGGTTCCTTGGGAGGAGGGTGTAACATTCCCGTCACTTCTAAGTAATCAGCAGTTCAGCACCAACAACTTATAAAACAATTTTAAAAGCCTAAAAGTAAATGAAGTTTACTGGTCCTCGAGTTTATTCAAGCAACTAAAACCTCTTCTACCCAAACAACAAATCTTCTTAGGCCATTAGAGTAACCTGAATAAGCAATTCTTCTTCAAGATTTGATGCAAAATGCAAAACCCAGAACTAAAGAAAGTCGGTTCAAGAAAACAGAGGCTGGTTTCTACGAAGTTACAGTACCCATGATTCCATGAAATACAAAAACAGTAATAAAACAAAAAATGAAAACAAAAGCCAACAAAGTGGAAGAGACCGGTACCATGTTCATTAAATTGGCTTCCATCTTCCATTGTCCTGCAAATTAAAGACAATCTGGGGTTTGACTTCACTTTAAGAATAGATTTGAATGGCGAGTTAAAGATTAAAATTAAAATGTTAAATAAAATATTATTAAAAATCAGAAGATATCAAAAGGAGAAGAGAGTGCTAGGTCGGATATTCACTAAAGGAATCGGACCGAATCTCACTTTATTAGGGCCCATGAGCTCAAAGGCCATAAGTCAATTCAACAACTGCTAAAATATAAAAATACAAAATTCAAATCCAACCGTACTCATTCATAAGGATTTAATAGCATAATGGACAACGTGCGTGGGAGATTAATGGCCCTCCAGCACGATACTCACCCACAATAATGGTCCTCCAGCACGATGCTCGCCCACAATATATGAATTGCAATGTTCACCCACGCTAGCTCAATCAAGGCCCTAACAGCCCACATTCTATCAAGAAATAAAGAAAGTCAAACCGAATGACAAGTCTTAGTATATGAGAACGACCGATACATATAAATGGGAATCGAGGTATGTACCAAAAGGTGACTTCTAAAAAAAACAAATACAACACACGTGTTTGCAAGACTCTTTCCATTCACTGGTTGCACGTTGCGAAGAAGTACTCTTTGTTTGAAATACGAAATACGTCCACAACAAAAAGTACTGTAGAAAGATGAAGAGGGAAAAAGTCCATGAGGGATGTGCATGCATGGTTGTCGAAGTGGGGAAAAGGAAAAAGATCGATCTCTCATCGAAACTCAAGAATCACGTCATAGATGCCTTGAGATTCAGAAAAAGTGATATATATGTAGGATACTTTCAGTCTTTCAGATGATGCCCCATGCATGCAACTTGCTGTATATATAGATGCTTCAAAGACAATCTACAAGTACTCAAGTTTCATCATTCTCCGTACATACTGCATGCATGGCTACATGCATTGCTCAAATTTGCCCTGACTAAATGGTGATAGATACAAGAAATAATTATATATAGCACCCACTAATTAAGTTGATTAGAACGAGATTTTCCATTTCTAATTTCAACTATATTATATAAATATATATATATATATATATATTAATACCTATATTCCAAATACAAGTTTAAAACCACTAATATATAAAGCGATATATAATTGACAATAATTTAAGCATAATGTCCTTTAATTTAAATCCTATATATATAGATATATATATATATATATTTAAAATTCTAATTTTAACGTTGCTATAGCTGCAAATTATATATAAATGTACACGTTATGGCAGCCCTTACTTTTTGCAGTCTTAGGGTACTGTACAATTCTCACGTATTTATTTTAAAAAAAATTTAGTAAATATGGATCCTAGTAGAGCTTGTGCACCTGCCTCGGAGGATAGCACCTCACCAAAACCTTCTAGAACAAATTCTCAACGGAATGCTAGCATCAATTCTAACCAATAGGATTACTTCAACATATTCTAGAGAATGTTTTGATATTCTATAAATACTGAATAGTACTCAGAGCTAAGGTAGAAAATATGGTTGTAAAGTCTGAAATATCTTTCTGTGTATGTTCTCATTTGATGAATTCTAGTTGATGGATTTTATCGAATACATTGTGTGCATTACCTTTTATTGCTCTATTTTAGTTTACTTTAACACGGTATCAGAGCCTGTGATTTAGCTTGGAAATATGCCAAGCAAGGCGACTGGATAGAGGTGGAGGTGACAGGAAGGTTGTAATGTCGTATGGTGAAGGAGGTGATACGTGAAGAGGGATGACCAAGTCGAGAATGCCAGATATGTGGTGAAGTTCATTCACCAATGAAAGCATGTTGAGAAGGAAGAGAGACGGTCTGATCATCCGGAAGAACATACAAGCCATTCTTAACGGGGCCCTGAAGAAGTATCTCCTGGGAATGTAAATCCTTCACAAAGAAACTAGATGAGTTAAATTAACAAAAAAAAAAACAAAATTGTCTAAAAAAAATTGACAAACTGATAATAAATTTCTAAAAATTAATGGAACACGAAGTAATTGACGAAGAAGATGAAAATTGCCAGAGGGTGTCGGGAGTAAGCCAAATCCATAGTTCTGAATAGCCAAAGAGGAGTCATCACCAATGGTTACTTGATCAGGTCCCTAATAGGGAATGGAATCCAGAATGAGTTTAGAAAAGTCAGACGTGAAGTGAGTTGAGGTAGCTATATCTGGAAACCAACTATTAAAAGAAGTTGAGGAATTTGAAAAATTTGAAAAATTAACAGTGAAGGATGAGGGAGGGGGGAGACTGATATGCATAATCAAAACGATGATAACAAGAGACGACAGTGTGACCAACGCGGTGACAAAGCTGACAGGTAGGATGATTTGTCTGTTGAGGAGGAAAGAAATTAGGAGAAGATGGACTAAAGAGCAACCACCCTGACCTTGCCAAAAGCCACGACCACGACCTCAGTTAGGTGGAGAGGAAGAAATCTGGTTTGTTGAAAGTGTAGTGGTGGAATTAGCAGAGAAAGAAGCAGCAGAGAGAAGGGACTATGTTTGGTGATTCAGGTGCGACTCTTGATTTACAAGGAAACTGTAAACCTGCAAAGTGGAAAGGGGATCTGGTCGAGTGGTAATAGAGGATACCACCGACTCAAAATTTGTCCCTAAGCCAGTCAAAAGATAGATGAGGAATTCTAATTCGAGAAGGGGATGGCCTGCGACATTGAGAGAAGCCGACAAAGCCTTAGCCTTGTGAAAATACAGAGAAATAGAGTCGGATCCTTTTTTGATTGTGGCCAGCTGAAATTTTGTGTGCATAAGGTGAGTTGTGGATTGTGCAGGATAAAGGCCGTGGAGAGTTTGCCATATTTGACGGGAAGTAGAGCAATCCAAGACATGGGAGAGCAATGTATCGGTGAGAGAGGAGTTAATAGCTAACATGATTAATTGATCTTTAAGGGTCCAGGAAGTATATTCTGGGTTGGGGCGTCACTCATGGTGGTGGGAGGCATGGGTATGGTTCCACCAACATACCCAAAAAGCTAATTTCCTTTAAGGAATGGAAGACTTTGAGCTTGTCAAACAAGATAGTTGTCGGTAGAGAGTTTAATGGTGATGAGTTAAACTACAGAATTAGTGATAGAAAGATTAGGAGAAGCGTGTTTGGGTGGTGCCATGATGAATTGGAGAAGAAAAGGTGGATGTAAGTCCTATCAGGCTGCTGATACCATAAATTTTTTTCTTGGTGGACCTCATTTAAAAAAAAAAAAAATAGAATGCACGTAGTTTACACATCTTAAAATTGTATCTAGCATTGCTCAAACAAAAAAATAGCATTGATATGTAATTATTTTCCCTTCAATATTTGTAAATATTAATGAAGATCAAACTAGTTGGATCCTCTAAATTAAGAGAGGCGGGCCGATCCTTTGATATATAATATATATATTATATCAACTTTAATGTATAGGCCTCTAGGTATATAATATAATAACAACATTAAGATGTATATCAACATTAATATATATATAATATCCTTTGATATTCCTCTAGGTATATATGATCATCTGTATACGTTAAGGGTTTACATATGCTAAATAGTAAATTCAGGCTAATTCCTTATAAATGATGATCAACTTCCAATTGATTTGCCATTTTATATTATATATATATATATGTGTGTGTATATGCTCTTTCGGATTTTTAAGAAAGTAATTAAACATATATATACCATATTGCATTTGTACGTTTTGATGAAGACAAGGAAACATTCATACTATTATAATTAAGTCGGTTTCACACATGCAGGACGTTTCCCAACCTGTCAGTCCATTTATAAGTACCACGTACGTACACATGTTTCATGCCCTACCTCTTTTATCTCTTCCTGGTAGTGACCCTTATTTTTATCACTCTTGCCATATTATTAAACGAATCGAGAAAGGGATATTTTGTGATATTGATCATGATAATCATCAAGAATATCCTTCCAAACGATAAGATCGATATATAGTCGGGTAAGGAATTTCACAGCTTTTAACAGTTTAGTTAACTATTTTATATTAATAATTAGTCTCAAGTAACTGATGCAAATAAAAAACAAAGAAGAAAGGTATCTTATACTTAGTAGGATATGGAAATTAAAATCTCAACAAGATATACATGGAGATCGATCGATGAGACTGGAAACTGGAAAGTGGTGATCAGTTTTAATATTTAAGAGGAATGTTTTAGCCATAAATAGATTTCATAAAAGTAATTAACTCACAAACTGGAGTGATTTGATGTGGTACATTAATTTGTAAATTTATTTTTATAATAAAGTAGATTTATTAATGTATCACATGAAAACATGTTAATTTGTGAGTTTATTTTTATGAAATATCTTTGTAATTGTATCAATACTCAATATATTTAATATAAGATCACCCGTGTCTTAGTAATAGGTGGGAGGGGGATCCAAGACGATATAAACAAGGGAAAGAAATGGCAAGATCATCAATCTTTCTTTCTTGGCTAAGTCGCTGGTGACAAAAACTATGCGAGGGAGGCTGTACGTGGGAGACTGCAGTTTCTTAATTGACTTCTTTTTAATTAATTAGTTTAATAATGTTGGACAGAATATTAATATAATCACGAGTGACTATGATCTTAATTAGATTTAATTATAATATATTATATCTTGCTCTCCATCCTGCTTTTTACACGTACAATATATGGTCCCTCTTCAAATTAAAGTACTCATGTCTTATTTCCAGTTGGAGATATGCTTCTTCTTGTAGGGTTGCTAAGTGACAAGAAGAAAGTAACAAATTAAAGAGAGTATTTAAGTGCAAGGTGAAGATGATGATGATAATTAGTAATTCCACACTTAATTAAGTTGTGCATGACAATCTACATCCAAAAGATTAGTGCATGCATGCGTCGGACTTACGCATAAGTGATGACTAAATAAATTAATTAACTACTTTCTTTGTTAATTTACATATGATCATGCATTCAACTAATAATTAATTAAACACTTATATATATTTATAGACTCAGGACGGAAAATGGGGAATTAATGAAAGTTAATTAATTAATTTCGTGTTGATGACTATGTTGTTGCCATTTCAAAGTGATTAACATAATTAACATGATTGGTACTACTATATAGTGTTAAATGATAACAACAAAGCTTATATTTACAATTTTTTCCGAGGTTGATGGTTCTGATTAACTACATAATTAATATATGATCTATTTTAGGTTCCAATATTGTTGGGCACTAGGGGTGGCAAATCATGTTAATAGGTTGTGTTCGTATCATGTTAAGGCATATATATTATATAATATTATATGGGTCAACCCGAACGTGACCCGTTAAGCTTAACATGTCAATATCTCAAAACCTAACACGACCCATTAACATAACGGATTGACACGACATGACTCATTTTGACTCGATAGTGAATGCTATGAAATAGGTTAAACATGACACAACACGACTCGTTTCAATCTGTTTATGTAAATGAGTTGAACAGACTCGAAGTTAACCCTTTTGACTTGATTAAATTTAACATAATTTTATAAAAATGTTAAAATCACTATATCTACCAAAAGTATAAAACTAACTACACAAGTCCAAAATTATAATCCGAACAATAAAGATACCAAAATTAAAATCCCAACAATACCAAATATGATAAACACGCATATTGTAAACACACAAATCCCAAACATGATAAACACAAAAATCCTAAATATGCATCATAAGTCCCAAATTGTGAGCACACAAATCCCAAATATGCATTATAAGTCCAAAATTATAATCCAAACAATAAAAAACATACATTGTTACAATCCCAAATATGATAAACGCACAAATCTAAATAAATTTAGAACTTGAAGGAAGTGAAGCGTCCTTCTTGCTCTTGTTGATCTCTAACTCCATTAGATCTTCAGTTAACTTGTTCAATTTTATTTCTTATGTTCCTATTAAGAAAATGGCATCAGTAAAGTCTTATGTCAAATAAAAGTATTGTATTGAAAAATTACAGTCAATTATTTAATAAAATAAAAATAATGTTACCTTGCTCGCCATATAACCAATCTCCTTCTATTGAAGAGATCATTAAACAACAAAACTCAGATGATCTATTAACAACACAAACTAACAGTTAACTCAATACTAATTTATACAGCAATAAAAAAGTTGTCCAATCTCCCCTTTCCCAAAACCATATTGACTATAGAGATAGTAGACATAAGTACCCTACAACCAATTCCCGGCTATTGCCACACAAATAGCAATCAGTAGAATACATCTAATGGAGAAAGAAAGTTGATAGAGAAAGTAATATGGAGAAAAAAAAATGGAGAAAGAAAGTAATATGGTCAAGAAACCAACTAGATCTAACCAACATTGACCCATCACATGTGGAAACATAGTCCTTATACTAGGCACTATGCCTATGACCAAAGGGAACAAAAGAAGCCGAGGATTTGCCATCCAAAAACAACAATGCTCCTCTTTGATGCCACCAAAACAATGAAAGAGATAATGAAACAACTAACACGCAACACGAATTTGTTTCCTTTCCCTAAGTTCCTCATAAACCAACCAGATGTATAAAACCCATTCTACTAGTCTTAGCCACTTCAAAATCAAAGCAATACACAAACATTAAGTCACTTGCACCCATTAAGAAATAGAATTCCCACTTATAATATCCAAATTTAGAGCATCCCTTTCACCTATCTTCTAATGACTTTGCCTTCAAAAGCAATAAAAGCAAAGAATTACCAAATGCTAATTAAACAAAACCCAAAATCAACGAAAAACAATGCAACCTGCATATCCATAAAACAAATCAAGATCCCAAGAAAAATAGAAGGCATTCCTAATTCAAAGATATCAGATCAGATCTAAATTCACAAGACCCACATACATATAGATATATATATATATATATATATATATTTATACATATAAAAGCACACATTGAGGATTTAAAGAAAGAAAATAGGGAGATCTAAAGAGAAGTAAAGATCCAGAGGTGGGATACGATATATGAAATTTGGTCAGTTTGGTATGTGGAGGGGGGGTAAAATGGTAGTGTACGTACCCATCATGAGAGAGTAAAAAAAAAAGGGAGTTGTTCTTGAAAGAATTGAAAGCAAGTAAGGTGTTGATTTGGTCCTTGTTGTTTTTGCTAAGCTATATTACCCACATTAATCGTGACTTTCATCATCAGGCTAGATCTAATTACCCACATTAATTTATACATATTAGATAAATTTGTTGGATTCCAATGTCGGGTGATAAGTGTAGAAGGAAAACAAAAACAACAACTACAAAAAGAGAAAGACCTCTTTCTATCTCACTGCAGTTAGGCTCTTTGAACTCAGTCAAAGGAATAAGAGCTGCAAAAGAAAAACCCATATCAAATTAGATTGGATCAAAGTTTGTATAGATCATGATCTTGAATATTAAGATACTCATTAGCCAGATTTTGCCCAAAGCTGGTGACGAGACTCATCGACAGAGTTGGCCGGGTTGATGTGGATGATGAAAAGGGTATCTCCTTTGTCAGCCAAATTATCTATTGCCATATTGCAGGGCATTCTTGCTACTCTTTGAGAAGTGAGAGATGGCCTGAGACACCACCGTGAGACAGGGTTGAGACTTGAGAGACATGATCGAGAGTTGGGACAAAGGGTGAGAGTCTGAGATGAGACACTGACTGTTGAGGCTTGAGCGATGATGCTGTGACACGTGAGGGAGGTGGGTGGCTCATGTGGGTACCGTACTACCGTGGGTCATTGGGTTAGGATTTTTTGGATGGCGTGAGTGAAGTTTGAAGACTAGAGTGAAGATGGGAGTGACTGTCTGCATGGTTGTGAGTTAGGAAATTAGGGTTTTTTTAACTTTAACTTTTATGTATAAATGTATAATTATATTTTTAACTTTCTTAACGAGTTAAAATAGGTTAATCCATTATCGACCTGTTAAGCAATCGTATCTTAACGGTCAATCCATTTTTACTCGAATCTGATAAGACTAAATCCAAACTCATTATTATCGTGTCATATTCGTGTTAAAATAACGAATCGTGTCATATATTGTCACCTCTATTAGGCATGCTAGCTCATGTGAGCCATGCAGATTATCATTAATGATAGGAATCCATGATGATATCAATATTAGCAATCCCCATTAATATTAATCCTTTAAAAGATTCTCACTTTTAGTAGTATATATATACACTCTGATCTCCATTTCCTAATTGATTGATGTCTGCAGATGATGATCTGCAACTAGCTTATTCATGTCCCACGCCTTATAACAATGCAAGGAAAAGTGGATGAGAAAAATGAGGAAACTAACTCCAGTAGTACTGCTCATGTATATATAATAACAATCAACCAAAGGGAGAAAATTAAAGGCGCACATGTTTTCCTCTTCACGCATTTATTTCTAGCTAGATATATATACCCACATATATATAAACCATACGTGTCATAAGGAGTATGGAACATAAGGAGTATGGAACAGTACTAGGATAAAGCTATATATTATATGTATGTCTTGGGTTATGCGAAAGCTAATTAGTTCAAGAATTAAACTAATTCATTAGCATCACCAATTCACCATAATTAAGTACTGCATGCAATATTCAATTTGCATATCCTTAATAATTTCGATCCATGATATAGTCTGAATAAGCTTAATAATTTTCTCTTTAATTTCTCCAAAATCTGAGTTTTCTTTATCATTATCAATTTAGTCATCCAAATTCATTATATATATATATATATATATTAATTACCAATAAATATTGTATATTTTCTCTAAGTGATATAGGATTAAAAATGAATATTTGAACCAATAGTACTAAATAGATAGGTGTGGGGTGGCGTTGAAGCCAAAGTTAGAAATCGTCCTCGCAGCCTCGCAGGCAGTAAATAGCTAGTTGGGTTGGCTAAATTATTTTAATCTCCATCTTACTAAAATCCAACTTCTTTGCTTCAAATCGGGTGATATATCCGGTGTTAGGGCCTCATTTTGTCTCCATCGTCTCGATCTCCTCAGCCCCCATCCCCTGCCCTATATTTAACCCTTTTCTCCATTTCCATCTTTCTCATCAAGTTTTCCCATCTTAAATGTTAGCATATATGCTAGGTAGTTAGTAATATGGGTGCTGAACTTGGCCTTCTCTCCTTGACCCAGCTCCAAAAATTGGCTCTGTCCCAACAAAACAATCAAAATCGGCATCAAATCAACTCTAGCACTTTTACCCCTGCAGGTGTGTGGATGTGGAACAGTACTATGCAAGCCCACGAAGACGAGGATTCATGGGAGGTTAGAGCTTTCGCAGAAGACACTGGAAATGCCATGGGAACCACTTGGCCACCGAGGTCTTACACGTGCACCTTTTGTCGGAGGGAGTTCCGGTCAGCTCAAGCTCTAGGTGGCCACATGAACGTGCACCGCCGTGACCGGGCGCGGCTCCACCAAGCGCAGCCTAATCCCACCAGCAGCAGTCCCACCTCACCTTCCACTTCCTCATTTATAATCCCAACTCAAGAATTTGTCACCAATGGCGGATTGTGCCTGCTCTACCAATTGCCAAGCCCTAGCGGTGCTGCCTTCTCTTCAACACCAATAAATGCATGCATCGAGTCTCCTTCCACTCTTCTCTCAATCTCACCCTCTCCACCCAACAACTTAATGTCTCCTTGCTCTCCCTCCATTAACTTCCCACTGTCCGGGTCACCAGGTACTAATTCTTCTCGCTGTTACTCTAACAAAGCGATAGAACCTTCACTAACCATAGATAATGGCGATGAAGATCTTGATCTAGAGCTTCGGCTAGGGCAGGGACCGACGACATCGTAAGAAGCAAGAAAAATGGAAGAGAGTGCCATTGATGTGTAAGATACAGCCTTTCATGGAATTTGTCTGAGAATTTTTTTTATATTTATTTTATTTTCATTATTCGATCAATCGATGATTGACATTTGGTTTGTGCGTGTGCGTGTACGTGCGTGTGATGTAGAAAATGGTGCAAATGGAAGGAAAAAAAAAAAGGAAGCCAAAAAGAGCTAAGCACCATGTAAATTCCAAGAAAGCGAAAAGAAAAATTATTTGAAAAGAGTAGTGATGAAAGAAGATTAGGGTTTTGAGTAATGGACCGGTAAAGTTTGCAGTGCACCGTCATTTTCTGTTCCAGAGTTTCTGAGAAAAGTCTGTCTGGCCATTTGTTTCCGTAGGGACTACTATATATATGTGTGTGTATGTATATATATATATTAGACAGCTTCTTCGCACCTCTTTTTTCCACAAACCACGAATATGCCATTTTCATTGGATTTTACAGCAGAAATGCTTCTTAGCTAGCTATATTTATGCCATTCACTGAGGAGGGCATGAAGTCATTAAGCAACTCAGACTGTACACATATGTCATCGTGTAGAAGAAGGTAAACCTTGTCTAGCTATAGCACGTACTAAATCCTTACAGATTTAAAAGCTCACATGATTTCTTTTTAGCCCTCAAAATGTTCTTTCTTGTACAACTATATATATTCTCATCCAAACTACTTTTTAAGTAATTAGGATGCCTTTTGGATATATAACGAGGAAAATCCGTGCATCCTGGAACGTCCGAGTAGACACCTGGAGCTGATTAAGCTAGCTAGAAACGCACTTAGTTAAGCTAGCTGGGTATACAATAAACTCGATCCAGATACTCAGGCCTAACCTTGATATGATCCTAGCTGCTTCACGTACGCAAACAGCTTAGGCATCCCAGATAGGAAGTACTGGCCGGTCTTATCCCTGGCTTGCCATCCGTCCATAAACATGCGCAGGAGCCAGCAGGTAAGGATTTAATTAAGCATATATATATATATATGCTAGTTAGCTGACAAAAAGAAAAGAAAATCAAAGACTATTGATCATCTTCATGCTCATCATGAAGCAAACCAAAAGCGGATTTAAATTAAGATCAGGAGCAATAATATTGGTATTTGTGTAACACTGCCGATCATGTGACATGCATCCATTACTTATTAAAAAAAAAAAAAAACTTGAAATTCAAAAAATAAAAGATAATTATTAACCTCTTGATCTTCAAAGAGACAACACAGCTTTATATTTTTCAATAATAGACTATTTTTCATGGCAATAGACTACAACCCAATGACTTATACTTTAACACCCCCCCCCCCCCCCCCCCCTTTTTTCTCTCACCATAGCATAGCACAAAGACATGCAAATATGGTCTTTTAGCATTTACAGAATCCCTTGATCATTACCGGCAAAGCATTCTAAACCCTAACCATGAGGGAACCTTTATATATTTATATATATAACCCATATATAGTTTTGTTGAAAACAAGTACTTTAGTTGTCACTTAACATTAATACATAAAAGATTCTACAGGAATCTAAACTAAAAAGTTCCCTAGCTTACTTATAGAAGCTGGAGGCTTCACGCATTAGCATTGGAACCACCAGATCATATACTTAATTTGATCATGCTTTAGATGATTTCGTATATATTTGTAAATTATATATTATAAAAAACCATAATATATATATCATAATTTTAATGGTCATCATTATTTCATCATCCTTTGATGTAATATTAAATGATTGGTATATATGTGAAAAAAAATCAATCTTTTAGTACTCATAGGATCATTATTGTTAAGAATAATATAATACAAATAATTAAATCTACACCTTCCTATTAACTTAAACTTTTGGAATAAGCAGTGATTTTATATGGTATCAGAGCAGATGTCCTGAATTCGAATTCTGACTCTACACTCTATTCTATTTGATTAAATATTCTACGTATTGGGCCACCTATTGAAGGTAAGTTTTACACACATGTGAGGGTAAGTGTTAAAAAATATTATACAAATAACTAAATCTACATCTTCTCATTAGCTTAAGCTTTTGGGACAAGTACTGGTGATTTCACAATTATAAAAAGATGATAGTTTAAAGAATAATAATTAACATTCCTCATTCAAAAAAAATAAAAAAATATCTATCTTCGATAGATCTTATGGTAAAAATATTCTATTCTAAAAAATCCACCATATATAGCTTTGAACTTTGAAAAGTATTATGCACTGAACTACACTCCTTTACATTATATATATATATATATATATATATATATATATATAAAATATTATTTCCGTCTGCATTCTTATAAATATAATGTATGGTATTATGCTTTGTTTAGATGTTATGAGAAGGCACTAAAGATCACGATCGAGCTTGCATGAATCCTAATTGTGACTGATTTAGATCATATATTATCCAAATTAAGAAAATAAAGATATCACTACAAGAATAAGGTCTTGTTCCAGCAATTTTATGTTTGATGGAACAAAAATTGTTGCAAAAAATCTTTATTTGCAACAATTTTTATATGGTTGCAAAATTTTTTACATCAAAATTCGAAATTGGTCTTTTGCAGCACTTTTTGGCTTTTTACGTCGACTATAAATTGCTGCAATATTCAAATTAATTTTTATGGCGATTTTTGAACTTGTTGCAACAAAAAAGTCGCTGCAACATCTAAAAAAAAAAAAATAAACTTTTGCAACGGTTTGGATATTAGTCAACAAAACCGTGCGCCTTAATTATTTATACCCACTGTTTTTCACTTCCCCCCCCTACAGATCTTCACTTGGCCGATCGATCTTCACATCTTCCCCCTGTTCTCCGGCCCCCTGTTCTGAAGCTCTTCCGCCGTCGACCCACCGCGCTGGCAACCCAACCAAGCTCCGGCCCTCTCTCGCCGTCTACAGATCTTCCGCCGTCGACCCCCCCAAGCCCGGCCCTCTCTCACATGGGTTCCCAGCCGCCGTCGAAGTCCAACAAGTTGGCATGGGTTCCCAGCCGCCGCCTCCTCAGCCGACGCACCACCTCCTGCAAATGAGGTCCGTCGACCCCCCCAAGCTCTCCGTCTCTCGGCCGTGTCTCTTCTGCTCTCCCCCACACGGATCGGCCCCCTGTTCTCAACTCCGACCCTGCGCTGCCTTCCTCCACGGCGCAGCACCACCGCTCAGTCAGCCCTCTACACGGCCGCTCCCATGCTCCACAGCCCCTCCACAAGCTCACCGTCTCTCTCACCGTCGATCTGCTCTCCCCCACACGGATCGAGCTCCACCTCATCTCCTTCAATGCCATAAACGAACCCGGCCAGAACAGAGTAAAAATTTGAATTTGTAATGGACGCGGTTTGCGAAATATTGAAAATGTAGATCGTTGAGGATGCAATCGATAATTGCAGCGGGAATTTTCTGGGACTGCGACGTTGTAAATCGACCCAAACAATTAAGTGCAGCGATTACAATCGGTCCTCCAAAGCAGTTGCAACGGCTTTCCTCTGTTTTTTCCATCAGTAAAAAACGATGGAAAACATCTGTAAAGCCAACGATTATAGACATTAGCTGAGTTCCAGCATAAGCAACGATTATATGGCGTCCAACATGCGACGAAGCAACGATTGTTGGTACAGTCCATCAGCTGCGAAATATAGGGTGATTTCCGAAGGATTCAAGAGCTGCAACAGGGCGTATCCTTTGTAGTGTATATACAGTACCCCAATGCTCAGACAAGAAAAAGTACCAAAGTACTGGACCTAGTGCAGGTAATTTCTTTGATCAATACACATGCACTCTGACTCTCCTATATATATATATATATATATTATATATTTATATATATTTGAAGAGACAGAGAACTACACCATGATACCATATACAATCTAGCCAAACTCTAACAATCGGCCAAGATGAATAGAGAGAATTTTGGTTAATTTCCCACTATATTCAAACTATAAATTAACCACATGTACAACCAGACCATGCCGAGGGGATGATCCATATATATGACCATGATCTCTAAGGGGGTTTCCCTATTAGTACTATATATATTTGAAAGATTTGAGTTAAATATAATATATTAATCATGTACGTACTAATGAAGCATCTGGCGAAATGATCATTATCTTTAATATTGGCCAAGGAGGAACAATGTACCGTACAGTTGGAGATCATAGTGTACGTTAATGGCACTGAATGGAAATATATCGCCTGAATCAATCTCGATCCACTGATAATTACAAGCAGAAATTAATACTATACGGGCTATATATATATATCCTTAATGCACGGTTTAGTCAGATCTAATTATGATTAATTACCTTTAATTAATATATTATTGATAGTCAATTATAATGAGAAATCTTTGGTGAAGATCAGTACTGCCATCGGCCGGCGTAAGTAGTGAGAAGATGATGATCAGGTTCCGTGCATGTTTTTCCTTCAACCTTTTACATCAGTAGTACTGTACTGGCCGTCACTGGTTGAATTTTTTATTATTATAAAGCTGAAACATAGTTAATAATTACCAGCAACGAGTGCATACTCCCGTATTATCCATTTCCTGTACGTATACTAATCAATCCTATGTACGCATGCCCACTGTGATCACACTTATATATATGTATATATAAATGTATCTATGTGTGTATATGCATGTGTGATCGATGTATATGAGGGAACTAACCCACTCCGGCCGATCTTGGCGGCCCGCGTATAGGGGTGTAAAAAAAATCGGTAAACCAGACCGGACAAAACAGGTGGGATCGATCCACTCCTGAATTTGGTTCGGTCCGGTACCGGTTTTATTTTTCTTAAAACCGATCACAATTAGTCCGGTTTTAATTTTTCTTTTTCTAAAGTCAGACCGGACCGGTTTATATATATTTTTTAATTTTTTATATCGTATATAATATTTATATATAATATATAACTATATTTAAAATAGTTTTGTAGTATATGATAAATTACTAATTAATATAATATTAAATTTTAAAATATTATATCATTTCGCTTATTGTATTAATAGTTATACTAATATTATATAGTGCATATTAATAGTTATACTAATACTATATCACTATATATCTTATAATATATTATAATATATCATTATATTATATATTATATTATATCATTATAGTCTATAATACAATTATAATATATATTGTAATATACTATAATATATTATCACTATAGTATTATTTATTATAATATATTATATTATATAATAATATAATATAGTATATTGAAATCGAAAAATGGGACCGAACCGGATCGAAAATCGATAAAACTGAAATACTGATTTAAGATGATAACTGGTATGTAATCGGTTTTGAAAAATTCAAAACTAATATATACCGATTCGATCTTAAATTTTATCCAAAATTAGACCAAACCGGATGTCCGGTTACACCCCCTGCCCGCATGTATAAGAGTAGGACAGCTAACTGAGATGCGGCCGGCTAATTCAGCCAAAGAGAAAGAGAGGTTTGAAGAAAATGACACAGACACAACTTTCTCATAAAATAATATTAAAATATCATTACTTTTAGAGTTTTGTTTCAGTACTTTATGGGTTTGAGTTAAAATAGAGATAATAACTTATTAAAGATATATAATATATATCATTTAGAAAATTTTTAACTTACAGCTTTTGTTTTTTTTTATTAGTTTTGTTATATACAAACGAATTCGTGTACTGATTTATATATTAATATTACTGCATTTATATTTAAAATTCAAATTGATACAATTTTTATTAAAATTTAACTTTCTAACTAATAATTACTATAGAATGATGATCAAAATATTATTTCATACTCTTTTCTTAAACAATCAATCCCAATCATGAATATATACTAATGAAGTTCACATGACCATTAATTCATACCAGATAACGTTCACAATTTTTTTTAAAAAAAATTGCATGTATAAGTTAACCGATTTGATACGCAAACGTACAACTGACTCACTCAACAATATTCACGACAAAAGTGGTTTAAATGCAAGTAATATAAAATAAATTTTCATGTAAAATTAAGTACTGCCTTGATTGGAATATTTTTCTAAAATCACACTTCCATGAAACAATTAGTGCAAGCTAGCAAATTAAAACGCTAGATCGATCATGAGTACCTCGATCGACTTTGATCATCTGTATCTGGTACTCGATCAAAAAACTCAACTTCATGATGTCCCATGCAACTCGATTGCTAGCTCTCACATGATCCATTTCAAAAATTCTAGTTTTAGATCACACGTTTTTCAATGCATGCTTTCTCAAATATTATAAAGACGTGCTTATTGCATACAATCGAGCTAGCTAGCTTGCATCGATATTGCATTTTCATATTATTTTCAAAATTAATTTATCTGTCGATCCTACTCTGACGTTTTGATTTAGCTATATATATATATTATTTGTCTCTGCTGTCTATTGGGTAGTGATACTAGTAGTTGTTGTGATTTTTGGATTGATATTTGCATGGTTTGATGGTTTTAAGAGTGAATGCGGAGTTTCAAACCCAGAACATCGAACATTGGGGAGTTGAGCCATTCTTGCGATATTATGGTAATTTTGTGACACAGTAGTACTATATAGTACACAGCAATTTGTGATTCAAAGATCATTTGTATCTTTTTCCTGTTTTTTCTTTGACTATTTTCAACGGGACTGTACCTAAAACAGTGATATATGCTTGGCATGTCATTCCTGGACTCTTCTTCGGCCGGGTTGGTAGCTAGGCCTGCATATGCTGGTTACAGGGCTAGCTAGGTACCTTGTATATTAAAGCATGCTACACCTTTCACAAACTCAGATCTTCCCCTTTTTCCAAAACGAAAATAGACATTCCCCAAATTAGGCAGGTAAATTAAATAAGCAAACTTAAAACACAGTATCTTTTAGCCATTCTCTTACACATGCAATTTGCAAAGTACACTCCTTGCCTGCCTGACCAAAAAGAAGGCAAGAAAGCGAAGGAAGATCAAAACAGTAAGCTCGATCTGTCATCCGCATTACTCATATTATATATAAACAAATTAGGAGGCAAAAAAAAAGAAAGGGGTGGGTGGGTTGGTGGGGGGGGGGGGGGGGGGGGAGCGGCTTCATGCGTGTACAAGTACTACAGGTGGGGTTTCGTATTCCCTGAGTGATCAGTAGGGTTTGAGACTTCCCTTTTCTCGAAAACAGAAACAAAGATGTTACTGTTGTCTACTGAATTAATTACCTTCTGGGTTATTACTGAATCTTGTAAATTTCGTATGTTCAACTACGTACTGTGCTTGTGTAGGGACCCCCAGCCATCCCCTAATCTATCCCTCTCGTGGACGTGGACCCCCACCAAAAATCCTTACCTGGGGACATGCAGAGAGCCAGCTAAGAGTGTACATATTTCATTATTTCAATTTCTTGGCCGGACAAAGTAGTAGTGGTTGGTCCCCCCCTCTCCCTCCCCCTCCGGCCCCTTGACTGGATGATAAAGATCGATGCTAGGTGTCCCCATTCTTCATTCATCTCAGCTGATCTCCCACTCGCTCTGCCTTCTGCATGTGTATATGTATGCACATATATATATATATAATATATATATGAGAGAGAGATCTTTGCAGATAAAAAAACCCTAGCTATCTGGGAAACCCTTGATGAAAAGATATTAAACAGACCCCAATGCTTGACGTCCTATAAATTCTTGTTTTATCTGACAGGCTGAGTAAAATCGACCAAGATTCGGACAGTTAAAAAGAAGAGCGGAGAAAGAGAGAGGTGGTGTGACGGGGTGGGTGGGGTTTGTTAAAAGCAATGCTTCTGGGAAGTGGGTTTGAGGTATAGTCGTGGTCATGAGTGCATGGGCTCGGATTCCCAGTCGCCAATCCATAATCATTGCCTTTCTCTTATCCTCATCTGCATCGAAGTCTGTCTCCTTGCCCCTCCCTTCTAAACGGTTGACTGCTACTATAGTGACACTTGAGACAAATTAAGTGCCCAAAAAAAAAAAAAAAAAAAAAGCACTTATTCTAAGCAGTACTGCAGAACCATTCACGTTGCCAATAAATATATGGAAAACGAGAATCTCTCGAATCTTTATTTTTTATTTATTTAATGATTAACTAAGTACATTTTAATTGGTTTGTAACTTTTTTTTTTACAAATTTGTTTAAAGGTGTTTAAAATAATATTTTAAATTTTATACCGTACCAACCAGTATTTCTCTTACTGGAATAATGTCTAATATAGAAAATACATTTGTTTTGTAATGAGTTAAATACCGGCCTTACCCGTACATTTTAGTCAATGTCGATCAATTTTCGATGTACCAGCCATATCAATACCATACGAAATTAATAAATTTTTGTAATTAATATAAAAATCCTAATTTGTTTTCATAGTTTTTCACTTCAATTCTCACATATGGAGGCTATTTTCTTAACTTAGAAGTATTATTGAGTTTTATAAATATGTTTTTTAACTTTTTAAGACTTACATTGATATTATTTTGAAATATAATTTATACATATATAATTAATTTATTATATATAAACTATCCCGAAACAATATCGGTAGTACCAAAATAGTTTGTTCCAGTGCTTAACCTAAACGGCCACCGAAACGATATTCAAAACATTGGTTTGAAAAATATTTGAAAAAAACATAAAAAATAGTAGTGCTATTTGCATTGTACATGGGTCACCTTTCTAAATGACCCTAGCATTATCCTAAATATGTGTGTGTACTGCTACTCCCACACTAAGAAAGGATATCGAAATGTGTACTAAATAGTATTTTGTGTTCTTTTTTAAAGCATGGATGTGTATTTTTTTTTTTAAATACTAAGAAAACAACACACACAAACGTTTAAGGAAAAAAACACAAAACACAGTACACTAATTGGTACACATTATGATCAGTACCTTTCTCGATGGAAATGATATTTTTTTAGGGACGTAACTAGAATTTGGTTTTTGGGGGGCATTGGCAAAGTGTGTGCTATGTGACGCCACCAAATTCCGTTTGGGATCGGACGGACATTTGAAGCGTCGAGACATGCAACACAAGGTTACCTGCCCCCGTTCATGACATATAAGATGCAATAATCCTAACATGCATCTAACATTATGCAATATTCGCAGCGGATAATTTTTTTTTCTTTAGCAATACTATGCACCAAACTGAAAATATCCCAATACTTAAAACATACTTCATACATAAAGATCCATTGAATAACTAAGATCATAGCACTATTCCAAAATAGTTATGATCCAAAAGTACTGGAGATGCAACTCCATCGTACAAGTAGTAATTTAACTACTATATTAACATTAACGACGCACCGTCGTTCAGTCGACTGTGTCTAGTTGGTCAGCTCCTGATCCTCCTTCAGGTCCTGTAACAAGATCTACCATTCGGGGGGAATGGTAGTTGGGACTACCACAGTGAGATTTGATTACAAATCTCAGCAAGTTAACAAAAAACTTCCATACAGACTAATGATGCATATATGACAGTAAAAGTATAAATGCATAATCAAATTTATAAGTAATTAAAGCATAACTTAGCGTACAACATAGCATAATTGACATAGCTTAAATTGAATCATGAACTGAACTTGACTTGACATGAACTTGATCTGAAACTTGACTTAGCATGAACTTGTTCTGAAACTTGAATTAACATGAAAAATACATACTCCACAGTTGTTGTGGCCCCATGTATTCTACGTGTAAATACATACTCCACAGTTGTTGTGGCCCCATGTATTCTACACAAACTTGACTTAACATTAAAAATACATACTCCACAGTTGTTGTGGCCCCATGTATTCTATGTGTAAATACATACTCCACAGTTGTTGTGGCCCCATGTATTCTATACATCACTATGCAGTTAAATACATACTCCACAGTTGTTGTGGCCCCATGTATTCTATACATCACTATGCAGTTAAATACATACTCCACAGTTGTTGTGGCCCCATGTATTCTACATAAACTGAATATACTCAAGATGAAACGTGACTGGAATATGAAAGGACTGAAGTCCTGACGTAACATAACGTGACTTGAACATAATTTGAAATACATAACCAACTTGAGATAATAACATTTCGTAACATGGCATAACATATAACAAACAACATATTTAGCATGACATATTTGTAATGTATAGTAATACATGACAGAATATATTGTGTAACAGAAAAAAATTGATGACAGAATAAATTCTGTATAATAGACAATTACATGATAACTTGGTATGGCATGACATATATGATAACATACATACATACACTGTAATTCTTTTACTTAGCACACATACACAGTAGACTGCTAGTAAGTTAAAAGCTAACTTACCTCGATCTCCGCGTTTCTTATAAAACTTCAAGTGCGATCACGAGGAACTGTAATTAGTGATTCTAAAAGTTAGAACTAAATCACTAATAATTTGAAATATGGAAAATACTAACTTAAAGAGTAAAATTTTCATTTTACTCTCTACATGTGGGAAAATGACCGTTTTACCCATAACTTAAGGATTTTGCATACTAACTCCAAAAATTTCTAAAATTTACATTCCTCATGTAAATCTTGTCCTAAACTTAAATATCAACTCAGAAAAATTTAAAACAAAACACAACTATGAAGAACACACTATGGTCGAAACATCCATAGGCCATTTCCCTTTATTTTTTGTTGCAATTCCTTCCAACTTCAAAACTCATGCTTAAACCAAAATTTTGCAACAAAGTATGGTTTTGAACTTAGGATTGGAAGATATCTTCCAATCCTAAGTTCAAAACCATACTTAAAAACATCCATTTAGAAAAAACTAATAATCAACACCAAACTTTTTTGTAAAAAGATCCAAGCACTTGAATCACAAGTTTTGACCTTAAATCAAAACATCTCCAAGAATTTCAAAAAATCAAATCTTACTTCTAACATATTCATAATATCATCCTAACATCAACCATGCTTTAAATCATCAAACTAAAGTCACCAAAATCACAAAATAACATTTGGAGTTTTTGGTTTTACACTTAGTCCAAAAACATAAACTTTTCCCTCAACTAGTTTTGATAAATCTCTTGATCTATGACTTATAAATATATGATCTTCAAACCAAACCATCACATGGTTTAAAAAGATGTCCTAAAACATATATAAGCTTCTAATTCAAGATCATATGGTTAGAAATTAACCAAAACATAAATTTAGCCAAGAATATCCACACTTTGACTTATTTGAATATCTCTTTGCATAAAATTTCATATCTTTGAAACTAACATCAAATATCTTCAAAATAATAATATAACATGTATATAAGATGTTTAGGATCCTCCAATAAAATTATCAAAGTCATTAGAATAGGTTTAGACCACCAAAGAGTTAAACTTTCTCAAAACAGAAACTGTTTTTCCTCTTCCAGTTTCTAAGTTTCTAAATCTAAGAACATCTTTCATCAAAACCTTTAATCATGCAAAAATCCTCAACCAATAGTCACATATACATGTTAACAATACTCCATAAAAATTTCGGACCAATATCTATCCATTAGCTTGGTCAAAAACTCCAAACTATAACATATTCTCCAGTTTATCTCCCAGAATGACCTTTCTATAGTTTACACAATATTTGACTGACCAAATGATCTTCAAATGGGGCAAATAAGATATCCATGTAAACTAGACTCAAAAAGGAACAACTTATATGAAGGAGACTTTATGATAAAACACTTACAACAGCTTCGAAATGGACATGCAAAAGATCTCCTAAAATCTGTCCGAGAGAGAGTGTTTGATAATCTTTTATTAGAAGGAGTAATTGAAGATAAGTTCATGGGTGCTGACTGGACACATTTATGGACGAGATAAGGGAGGTGATAAGGCTGGAGTTGAGAGTTAAGTGTGGTTTTCTCCTACCCAAAATATCTATAAAAGATTATCTCATAATATTCTATCCAATAATATCTACAAAAATCAACTTAAGATATTTTTATCTAATAATATCTATAAAAATCAACTCAAAATATTTTTACCCAATAATATTCACGAAAATTACCTCAAGATATTTCTTTTTATCCAATAATATCTACAGTTTTGAACAGACGTTTTGTCCGAAAATATGAAAAAAATGTTATTGCGCCATAAGACTTTAAATAACCCTCCGAGTCTAATGGCACAAACCATAATACATTTTGATACTTCTAACTATCTCCAATAATCAAAAATACACTTCTGATACCATAGTAAATAATAACACTAACTATGTAGTTAGACAAAAACCTATACGATTAATGGATTCGTGAAAACTTATGGGTTTTTCACGAGATTCCTAAAGTTAATAGAAATTTCACAATTGAATTTCTAGCGGACTGTTACATGCTATGTGTCAGTATTATAAGTAATATATGTTTTTTGATTATATAAAAAATAATAATCATACGCTATACAATTGTATACAAAAAATACATATC
This sequence comes from Carya illinoinensis, assembly GCF_018687715.1. Taxonomy (NCBI): domain Eukaryota; kingdom Viridiplantae; phylum Streptophyta; class Magnoliopsida; order Fagales; family Juglandaceae; genus Carya; species Carya illinoinensis. The sequence goes on from NC_056763.1 coordinate 23,645,310, forward strand.
TACAAATCATCTTATAAGATCCTTTTTCTTAAGATTTTCATAATTTGCTAGAGACCTTTAATAAGTGAACAAAAAAGACTTGTGAATAAGAAATAAATTTCACTAAATTTCACAAAAGTACGTAAGTGAATAAAAAAAAAAAATACGTGAGTTTCTCACAAAAAAAATCACTAGAGCACGAAGAAGAGGGTAGTTGGGCCTAAGTGGCTGGTTTAACGCAAGTACTCTCATTTTGTCAACAAATCCACTATTATGAGATTTTGTTTGTTACAATTTGATCTCATATTAGTTTTCTACTCTTAATGTTCAGCTCAGATGCTTAATAGCAAATAAATAAATAAAAATAGAGAGCATGTATGCCTATGGCTCATCAATGGCTCACGCTCAAAATAAATTATAATCATCATGATTCATAAACTTCTAGATTTATAGATTTAGAACATTAACAATGAAAATGAAAGGAAATAAAATAGAATTGTTCTTGCAATTAAATAATAATAATGTACATCAGTACATGTTAGATTAACATACTCGGGATTGTAAATCTAGTGTTATTGGTGGGGACTGCTTTCGGAGAAAACCAACCGGCAACTATGGTCTGTGCAGCTGAGCTTTGCCTCTAGCGTTAGTGTTCTAGAGAAGGAGAATAAAGCTTAAAAAGACGGGCTGTGTAGCAGTGTTTTAAATTTCGTACTGTACCGGCCAGTATATGCCATACCGGCCACTGGTCTGGTATAGAAATCGTATTTATTTTGTACCAATCCAAATACCAGCCGGTACCGGTCGTACCGGTCGATATTTCAGCCTGTACCGGCCTACGTACCGGTCGGTATTTCAACTTTTACCCTTTTTTTTTTATTTCTTCAAACTACAAGTTTATTTTTTGACCCCCAATTCAGACCAGATTATTTATAATTTATATTTATGTATTTATGTATAATTTATTCATATATAGATTATTATTTTGGAATATAATTAATATATATTTATATATATAATTTATTTATATATTGACTATTCTAAAACGATATACAAAAAGGTATCGGTATCGAAATATTTTATTCTAATTATCTTGACAGATATGATATCTGATACTGTATTTAAAATATTGATATATAATAGACAAAGAGATACACGGTACGTACCATATAAGTGATGGATTGAGTAAGTGTAAGTGTGTCATAATATAAAGTCAAAATAAGATTAATCCCACGTCGAATGCTGTTTTCAAATTAAAATTTGTGTTTAGTTAGTAACATGTCAAATCACTAGAGTTAGAATGTTAGACTGTTGTAGGATGTTAGAGTCTAGGGTGTCTGGTGTTAGATTGTCACCGATTTTGCAGCAAAATTGCCATGAGATGAAGTGAAAGTCATCTATATTATATTAATTTTTAAAAATATTTTTGGGGGCTACCTGAAAAATTACTATTATATTAATTTAAAAAGAAAAAAAAAATTGGGGGGAGGTACCCTACCTTTTATACAGTTCCACGTCTGTATATATTTATGTCAGATTATCTGATTTTATTTTTACATGACCAGGCTATATATATATATGGTATATTATTATTGATTAGGGTTTGTCATGTTAGAACATGTGATATATGCGTGGAGAAATAAATTAGAGTCAACTACACTTGAGTAGCCCTCGAACTACCACACTATTTGCAATTACTTTCAAACAATCAATTTTGACATGAGTTCCCTTAAATTGCAAACCAATTGCAATGCCACAACCCTTATATATGAAGTTGCGCTGCGTGACAAAAACATCCTTAAACGAATTTAAAAAGAAAAATTATTGGAGAGAAAAATAAGTAAAAAAAAAAAAAAAACTGTACGTGGGTTTGTTTTTAATTTAATAGAGTTATATTGTCTAATGAAAACTTTTATGGGTAATTTTAACATTTAAAATGAAAATCGGATAAATTGTGATTGATTTTTTAGTAGCTTAATTGGCGGATAATTGCCAATATTGATAGTTTTGGGTAGGCGAATTGTAAATGGTACGAGAATTTAAAGGACATGATATACATGCGTATTTTCCGCAATATTTTGATTAATCTAAAGGTATTCCCAAAGAACTTGATTTGTAGTCATGTATTATATATCGGAGAATAACTCTCTAGTAATGTCATGCCTCGTACTTGGGGGTGAACCCTTTAACCTGAAATACACAATAATAAGAACTTTAGTATACAAAAATCAATCCACAAATCAAATGTCTCAAAAATCCTTCCAAGTAAAAATAAATTAAACACTAGCAAAATTTCTCTTACCTCAAACAAATCCACTTATGCCACTTGGCACTTATCTCACATTTTTCTAATAATCTTGTCACGTGCCATTTATTCCAATTGTAACAATCATCGGAGTCATCTATAAAAAAAAAATAGTGGATAAAGGAGTGAGTCCACCAACTCAGTAAGTTGCGAACCTATACTAGGTACCAAAGACTTGTGACTTGATTAGCATAACCCTCAAGCCTCCAAAATAGAAGTCTTGGATTCGGATCCCCCTCCCCCATTAAAAAAAAAAAAAAAAAAAAAAAGGGCCTATACTGATGTGTAAACATGAGCCAATTACAAATTAAGAAGGTATAATCCTAAACGATTAATGCAAACCCGTATAACTTGTGACCACGGTGTGCTTAAAAATAGTAATCCTCTTGAAATGCACACCAAACCCGTTCCTAACATAAACATGTACCATGTGCATGCATCATGCTGTAGCTTACCCCCCGTGGTTTTGTAACATGTGGAACCATACAATTTCATCACTAATTTGCATGTAATATTCATTAAAGACTACATATACATGCACGAATCAATGTCTCGTTAACTTGTTGCTCGAACTTGAAGATTTTAAATGAATTGAGATAAATAAATAAAGAGTAGTGTTACATATTGTACTTACACTTTTATTTACAAGACTCATGATTTTGTTAGTTTTATTTTGAAATTTAATTTTGAAAATTCAAATTTTATGATTTTCAGCCTATCAATAATAAACATGTGGAGAAGTAAGTTTTTTGTAAATTTTTATTAAGCATTTTTCATAAATAAAATGAGTCATACATCATTTATTATTCATTTAATATTGTCTGGTATATTTATATGAGCAGCAATAAATATTGTAGAGCGCGCCCACTTGACGTGTCTTTCTCACTCACACACTTGAGACATTAAAATTCGAGTAATGATTTGAATTAAAAAAAATTTCGTGTCAAATATATAGCGCTGTTCACGATTTATCCATAATAGATTTGGTAGTTACTTATGACATTTTCAAAATAAGTAATGTTATTCTAAGACTTCTACATCATACACTATCCATATGACATTCATATTACTTAATTAACTGGTATTATAATAAAGTAATTCATAATTTCCTTGGATAAAATAATTCGAGTTAGGCTTGGAAAGTGCACTTAATTATAGAACATTCAACATGACTTGCCAGCTTAATTAGTTTGAGTTGCGCTAGGCCTAGCAAATTAAAGGGTCTTCTCTTGCAGCCCATGCATGTTGAAAAACTAAGTACATATAATATTAGAGGAGTAATTTAGCTATAAAGATATTTTATAAAAATAAATTTATAAATTAATATAATTTCATGTGATATATTAAATCTCTTTTATAATAAAAATAATTTTATAATATCATATATCATATGATCATGAAAGCACATCAGCTTATAATGACGTACTTACTTTTATAAAATATTTTTGTAGCTAAAATATTTCTAATAAGAGTACGAGTGTTTTAAGAAAAATGATTTGTACAAGCTCCAAATAAACAAGTATCACGTAAACCTTTGTAAGAAAGTAGACTCCGTCTTAAAAAATTGCAAAAAAGATAAGAAAACTGTTATAGCCACAAAAAGATTATATACACAAAACTAATATCACAAATTGACTTAATTTCATGTTATTCATTATATCTATTTTATAATAAAAGAAAATTTACAATCTGATGAACCATATGAAACAACTTCAGTTTGTGGGATTACTTTTATATAATCCATTTGTAATTAAAGTATTTCTCAAAAAGTTGTTCTTTATTAGTGAGACTCATTTTTTTACAAAATGCTTGCATGAGACTTGTAATTAGTATTACTCTTTTTAAAATCCCAAACAGCTGTACAAAACGTACAGTACGCGTACTTCACACAACTATCTTTATGTATGCAAGTAATTAAACTCGTATGCTACTAATTAATTGGTATTTTTGTGCTGTAAATATGTACATTTATATATTGCACATTTACAGATCACTGCCATAATATTCAACTAACAAACTTGATCTACAATTCTGCTATGCGACAATGTATTAATTTCCCTCACACAATGATTATTCCTCATGATTGCACAGCTCCTTCATAACTTATCTGAGTTCTTTCCTTCTAATTTAAGGTTGTGGATTCTTTGGCGTAGTCTTCGGCGGTGGTCGTGTATTTTCCAAAGGCCATGTCCCAATATAACGGCAGAGTATATGCCATGGGTGATAATGGGAGCAAGAATGTTATTTGTCTGTCATATTTAAAAACCAGATGATCTATTAGTTTCATTCTCTTGAAACTAAAATGACAAGCTACCAGCATAAAGAAATCGTCGTCATAAACTGAACTTACCTGGATCCATTCAAAACCAAGGTAAAGTGCCAAAAGTCCTTCCAGGAGGGGAGAATATATCTTTTTCATTTGCCTCTTCTGATACCATGCTGCAATCATTCTCCAGAATCAGATGGATCAAAGAAATTGGAATCAGATATCACAGAGAGGTAGAATATGCATGCAGTGTGATACTTCATTCTTTCCAAGATTATTGACAGATATTTATGAGGTGACACAATCACCATTTCTCCACAGAATTTAAGTGAGAAGACATGGATTGTTTCTGAATGGAGAGAGATCAGTTTAGGACTAGTTCTTAACATAAAGAAATTAGAGGTTAGATATAAGAGTAATGATTTGTATAAGCCCTGTAAAGAAGTACTGAGCCCCGCCATCCAAAAGTGTGAAAAAAGCTACTTTTTCTAGTTGGACTCACCTTTTTTTAAATGGCCTATGTGAGACTTGCATACTTTAGACTTGTACTTAGCATTGCTCTAGATATAATGCTGATAGCGGCTACTGGGATAAAAAATAGTCCAATAGACTTTTTACATAGCCATTCTAGGTAAAATGGAATGACCACCACAATCACCATGATCAATAACAATGGATAAATGAATGATCAGAACATTGACTATAATATCCCAGAATTTGGTTTCAAAATCATGGAAAAGAAACAGGCTTATTTTCAAATACTAAGTAAAGAAGGTGCTCATAGTAGATATTTTGTTAGGGAAGGGATTGAACCTGCAAAGAGCTTCTTCAGATCTTTGCGACCAGAACGAGACTGCAAAACTGGAGCAACAACATACGTAGGATCTGAAGAAAAATAAAATGAACAACTGAGCATTCAAACTTGAGAGTTTTAGGTTTAGAAAACATTTCCTTAATAAAATCAAACCTTTAGGAGAAGCAGCTGCATAATATAGTGAACCTGTAAGGCAAGCCGTAACCACAGCTGCAAACGCCTGAGCAAATGGAACAAAAGGAGGAAGTACCCCAGTCTACACTTGGAAGAAACTTCAAACAATTAGTCACAATAAATATTTCTATTACTACTGATGACAGGAAGGAGCATGTCTCAGGCACATACCACAGATGCCATCCCTCGAGCATCAGTTACAAGATCGGTGCCCCTTAGAAATATATCAGCTAATGCGCCCTATGAAGTTGCACAAACAAAGGAAATATATATCAGTAATAATGAAGCAAAACAACTCAGAAATTAAAGTATCACGATTAAACTTTTCCAGCAGAAAGCAATCCATTAATTACATAGCTTCCATGGTGTCTGAGATACAATAAACAAGTGCATATATGTACAAAGAAATTATTCAAAAAAAGGCAGAAAATTACAGTTATCCCAATTGTAATAAAGTGGGTGCTTCTATCTTTATCTGTTTCTAATCCTTAGCTAAGTGCTTTCTTTTTTATACGTACATCACATGTACTTTGGCTAGGCCTATCAAAAAAAAGTTTTTGTTTACCTATAAAGGGGGTGCTAGCTAGGAGTGGGGCGCGCCCCCTCTCCCTCTTGATTTGTCGAGGCAAATAACGCTGGCAAATAAGGCAGGTATAATGGCTGGCAAATTGGTCAAGCAACCATTTCAATACGCTTAAAGACTGGGCTTAATACTTAGCCGAGAGTTATATATGTGGCAGGCTACTTGGGGAAGAGAACACTAAGAATTATGTGAAAACTCTCCCAATAAGTATGTCTCGCTTGAGTGTGTTGCATTTAGGCCATGGAATTATGAGCATCACTCTCATAGTGTGCTCCACTATCGGGGAAAAATACTTGCTGAGAATGTCGAACACATGGAACGAATCCAACCATCCTAATTTCGGTAAGAAGAGTTACTCGATTCCATTTCACCGTGCCGATTCATTTTCTAACATTAGTTATTCCTTCCAAATTTCCAACAATTTCTTGGTATGAATGTGAAAACATCGTATGGATATTAAATGCGAACTTCACCAAATATAGCAAAATAGGCTTCCAAGTCATTAAAATTTCAGAAAACCAGCAGGTGGATTATAGCATCTAGCACTAGAAACTTCTGGAATGCTCATAAAGTAACGAGGTCACGAAAGTTAAAATTTTACGCCTTGACTCGTAAACTCCAAGGATTACATCTCCTCAGTCTGAAATATCTCAAGTAGTATCTCTTAATCTATATATTAAGGTAGAAATTAACACATCTTTATGAGAACATACTTGAACTGCAGCCCTGTAAAAAAGCTCCTCTCCCACTGAGCTTGCAGCAACAATCATTATAAACTGCAAAAAGTGAAGGATAATTAAACCATTGGTCCATTTCCTTTACACTATCTCCGAATGACACTCATATATAGAGTATGTCATAACCACGCAACTGTTAGATAATCTACCTGCCAAGATGACATTCCATAGAAAAAGTTCCATAGCTCCTCATCCTCCACATCTCTGATTGCACGAGCATGGGGTGACAACTTCACAACTTCATCCTGTAACCATGTCAATACGGTAAGGTATTCTTGCGTGTGTATATATAATAATGAAGTCGACCACTAATTCAAGGGCCAGTCTATATGTAAAACTACATGGAAAGGTCACAGTGACCCTAACCAAACCCAAGATACTCTGTCCCTTTAGATACAAACAACGTAATTGCTCAAAATACAGCAAGTCAGGAGGCAATATAAGAAATAAAGCACAAATCAACTGAAACAAGTGAACACAAGAGGGAATTTGTAGAACTTGTAAATAATGAATCAAAGCTTACATCTAGTATAAACAGAAGGGCCATGATAGGAGGAGCAGCATATCCAAGTCCTTGTAGTATGGCATCTAATGATGGATGGAAACCTCCCATAGAATCGATTCCGCTCATTGAGCATATGAACCTTCCTGCTAGAGCCATTGCACCATATATGCCTGATATAACCAAACCACAATTAACATTATGTGGAGAGAGAGAGAGAGAGAGAGATTTTGGAAAGAATATCAGCATACAGTTTTTTGTCACAGTAAACATTATGAGGTTTATTTTTTTTATTGGGACAGGTGCATGCAGCGTGCGTCCCGACTAATCCCGAGAGTCAAATGCCATCGGCAATAGAACCAAATTCAAGTTTTGAACATCAGCACGCTAAGTTTATTCCATGATTACTCGATATATGTTAAGTAGTTAATTACATGTGTTATTTTGGGTTGCGACAAGTTGGTGAGTATATATGTGTGAAGCTATAAGTAAACCCATCGATCGCTTCACTCTCTGTGGAAACCCCTCCCCGAGAACTCCTCCCACCAGAAAAGCCCACATCGGAGAATTTAGGCTTCTCCCTTCCTCCACGTCCTCTAGCTCTTTTCCGGGTTGCTCCTCCTCCTTTCTATATTTCCCTCTGCTAATTTTTCTTCTTCTCTCTTGGGCATTTTGTAGATAGATATGGTTTTCCGCAAACCAAACCACCAGTCGAGGGTTCCTATCATTATAATCGCCATCCTTTTCTTCACCACTACCAGCCATCAGCCGTCCCTTGGCTTCCTATCATTAGAACATACTCTTGACTGCGCCATCATCGGGCGCGTAGCCGCCACAAGCCACCTCCAAGTCTTGGTTTCCGGACCTCTTTCGATCAATTTTTTTTGTGGCCAGCTTCTACGGGTTGCCTCTGAATCATTTACCTGCCTTCTAATTCCTTTTTCTTTTTCCATTTTCAGTCTCCTTTTGTTTTGCCGTTAAAATCTTGGGTTCGCCGCCATCCGCCCTCCCATAGCCATCACACACCCATCTCCGGTCTGACCATTCGATCATCCGTTACTCTCTACCACTGGATCAACATTTCAACGTGCACGTGGGGCCCACATGCCCGAAGACAATCATAATTATTATCCTTTTCAAGGATACGGAGGATGAGGGTTACGGAACCTCCATCCGAAACAATCAAGTCCACTGGGTACAGCTTTCAGCCGTAGCATCGTAATTTCCCAACATGATATCAAAACCCGTCCATAGCAGTCCTTTCCTCGATTACGCCAGGAAATAAGGACCCAGATTGCCAGTTCATAGTTTTGGTTTCATTGCCTGGTTTACAAAGGGATGTTTATCGGATCCTCCACCATTCATTTTGCATCTCTCTTTATAAAAATCCAGTAAGTATATCATAAGCATATCAGTAAAAGGTCCTCAGAGAAGCCTAAAAACCTTTTTCAGTCAGTTTCATGCACTGCTCGATCCCAAAAGCACGAAAGGTTGACTACACTTTCCAACTACTCCCATATCCGAATAACTAAAAAGCATCAGAAAAAAAGAAAAAACGAGGAAAAATGAAACTGACCGATTCCGTAGCCGAGCCTGACGACGGCGCCAATCTTCTCCCAAACGGGGATCTCGGCCTCGCCGAAGCTCATATCAAATGTGGTCACCTCCATGGCCGGGCTCGTGAGCCTTCCTGCTGGCCCATCCCCCCCTCCCTCTATTCTCCCATCAATCCGCTCGCCACTCCGCTCCGAAGAGGCCCTAACGCCCCGTGTGGGGACCCGTACTCCTCCGTGGGAGCAGAACCTATTCTTCTTTCTCACCGGAGACTCACCGAGTTTCAAGCAAAGCCCAGCTATTCTGGGCAACGACGTCGTCGTTGAAGTGAACGACATCGAGGAGAGCAATTGGTAAAGGAAAGAATCAAGTGAAGGGACCGATGGTATTAGTCTTCTCCATCTCCGAGTTATCCAATGAGCGTAGCTTGGCGTGACGTCTGAGAAGTCCTACTACTGGGAGGACTTTCTGAGCATTGAGTGGGATTCATTGGTCGTCTCCGACAAAGGACGCTCCGGATATCCATCTGCCCAATGAGGTACAAACACGTTGAGATATGTTCTGTTCTATATTTGAACACGTGGGCTAACAAGAATGGTTGATTTTTATTTTTTATTTTATATATAATTTGAGAATTGCTATAAATGTAAACGTATTAACAAAACGTTATTTTGTATAATATATTAAATTATTTTATAATGAGAATAATTTTACAATTTAACTTAATATATATTAATAATGAAAAATTTTATATGTCATATTATCATCTTACTTTTATCACATTAAGTAAGATGTTACATATTTATCATAATTAAATAACATTTATTGCTGAGAGTGTTATGTATATCATTATTCACTAATATGATAAAAATATGATAAGAGTGTTGTATATAACATTACTCAATAATTAATTAAACTAATCTCAAAGTGATCGGTTGCGGAAAGTGGATTTTGTTAGTGAATTTTCTAAGTAAGAGTAGTGTTCTCCTTAACCAAAATGTCCAAGTCATACACTCTAGAGTGGATGCCATTGACAATACTTGGAGTTGCTTTGTGTCTTTTGGATAATTTAAGGTGAAAACTGCCATATAAGGAGAGAGGATTAATCAAATATTTATCTGGTCAATAATACAATAAAACAAAAATGAGATATAATTGTATCGATATCTCTTTTCAAAATTGTTAATTTTTATAATAATTTAAATTTAACATTAGTTAATACCTTCCTTTAAAATTGCGACAAACAATATAATACAATTTCATTAATCACATTTTAACTAATGATATATTAAAATACATGAATTAAAGTTTAGAGGACCTTTATTTTTATAGAAAAATATTGTTTCATTCATTCATAAAACGTATAGTTACAATTTCTGACTTGATAAATATAAATTAAATTCTAATTTTTCTTACTTTCCAACACGTAAATTTCTTTGTGACTGGCAGGATCTCAAGTTTGTAAGTTAATTATACTAATTTGTAGTATATAGAGATATAAGAGGACGACATATATTTTCACAGCCTATGGCGTAACGTTCTATGTATTCAATCGGGACAATGTTTGAATATGCAATTTTGAATGACTTTCTTGTCAAGAAAAATATAAATTATTAAATTTTTTCATTTTCATTAATTAGTTTAAACTTTTGAGATAAGCGATACTTTCACATAGTATTAGAGCAGATCACGTCTTGACTTCAAATCTGACTATACATTTTACTCAATTTAATTAAATATTCTACGTGTTAGACCTACTCATTAAGGGAGAGTCTAGTTCATATACGAGAAAGTATTAAAACAAATATAAGTAACTAAATCTATGTATTCCAATAAATGTATTTATCACGTCCTCCAAAAACATTTAAACGTTCAAGTTTAGAATTTTCTTAAACGAAAATGATTTTATTTTTATTTTTTTTTAGTTTGAATCTGTACCAGAACTCCACGTTATGTATCCTTGTTTATAGAACTTTGACGAAGAACTCTCTGGTATTCTTTACTGCTTTGCTTTTCCATAGAAAATTTAAAGGAAGAGTTGATGTAATCAGAAAAGAGAAAACACCAGCTGAAAGAAACTATAGATGCGATGCATGGCTCTTAAAACTCTATAAGTCTATTAAAACTCTCTTAAAGCACTAAAAGGATATGGAAAAATGGCGTCTATTAAAACAAAATAGGATCATTATTGATCCTGGCAATGAAACAAACGACCCCTGGTTGATAATTTTTCAAAGTTCCTCGTTCTAAATCTGGAAGTTTTCTTGAGCTTCGTCTATCACACTTGTTCCTTGTTGGAGAAAGGTAAAGAGAGAGAGAGTGATGTGGACACTTCATCATAGACTTCAGTGTTGTTGTTTGTCAGTAGCTCAGAATGCTTGTCTTCGTCAGTTTTATTGCCCATTATACCAAGAAAGGAAGGCACGGTTACCTGTTTCTTTGACTTGTTTGTGGCTCCCAAACGAAGCTCAAGATCAAGAACCCCAGGTTCCGACTGATCCTCCCCATCAGTTGGCGGTATTTGGCTCTCTGCTGAAGATGCAGAGATGTCATTGACTCCACCCCATTTGAGATTCTCAATGGAAAAGGTAGGAACATAGCCATTTGTAACAGGTGGAAGTCTTTCACCACTAGGTATGCTGTAACAACTCTTGATCCTCTTACATTCACGTTCTTGATCAGCATTATATTCTCCCCTCTCTTGGAAATAAGGTTTGAGATCCGTTTCCTGCTTCTTAGTGTCTCTTTCTTGTATCTGCATATGGAAGAACTACATCATCACTAATACTGAATCACTGATACCCAATTATAATGAGATGAACCGGAAGGACAAAAATTATATATCAGCAATAATTTGACAGTCAAGAAACCTATTGCTCTTTAATCAAAGCAACAAATATTATAGCAAGGAAATGTAGGTACCTATATACCAAATCAAGATATAAATTAATTACCAAATAAATGAAAGAAGAATCATATGTATTCCAACCAACAAAGGACAAATTTCACATGTGACATTACGAACTACTAGCCTACATACATTACAAACCCCATATATATTCTATGAATATCAAACGCAGACTCGATTAGCATACGTAGGGCAGACTGGAAGAAGAATTTAAATAGTTATATATCAATTTAATATGAAAATTACTGCAGGGCATCTATCAGTACCCTCTGAGAACTCTGCAGATCTTGTAAGCAGCATACACTTCTTCCTCGAAATACACCCCACAAAAAATATAATTTATTCCAGCCTGCCAAGGACAAATAATTTAATTCAAAGAGGTAAATGAAATTGTGTAATTCGGTCTCTAAAGTAAGGTTTTTGCACTAAAATGGAAGAATGATAAGGTCAATAATACTTACACCGAGATTTTTCAGGGAGCAAATTAGATGAGAAAATTAATAGTTCAACTCCGTCCAAATTTCCTTTGAGGGCCAAGTCATTGTTAATCATGCATTCTAGCAAGCTCTTGTAGTTTCTTTCATAGCTGTATAAAAGCACACAGAAATGGGAATTGATTGTCAACAAAAGAGAGTATTTTTGTTTGATTCAAACATTACCTCACAGGGTCTTTTGCAAAAAAGTAGAGCACAATATTATCTTCTGTGGCAAGATTTCCAGAGAACTGAGTTGGCCAAGTGCTCAGGCGAGGTACTTCCTCCAATATAACATTTTGAGGCAGCTTGAGAACTACATCAAAAACTTTAGGCGAAGCATGAGTTGATAAGTGTGCTTGGACCCCGCTACAAGAACTTGGAAGTTTTCCATTTCTACATATTTGAAATCCGCCTCTGCACAAAATGTCAGAAATTCTTCCATGAGACGTCCTTAGCAAGGCACACAAGTGACTTTAGTTCAAATATACACAGAAATGAACTTTCAGAAAAGAGCAAAAGAACATACTGCCATATGCAATGAAGCTGTGGAACAACAGGAACCTGGCTCACATCATCACGACCAACTGAATATATTAAACCTTGCTGAGCCAGATGACTGAATGGGTTGAATGAGTTATATAATTGTTCATGACCCTGGATGGCCTCGAGGTCATGATAGTTGGATCCGGATGAGAAATTTTCACTACGAGATGCAATTTCTTTTACACTCAATGATGAGATGACAGAATCAGCTACTGCTGAACTAACTGTAGGATGCAACTCAGGTGTATGCTTCCCTTGTGTTGAGTTGCATTCTGTTGTATGGCCTGATCTCTTCAAATTCTCAGCATGAGAATAGCTTGGAGATAGCCTTTTAACCGTAGCGTAGGCAGCATTTGAACTGTGGATGATATCATTTTCAGAAGATATAGGATTACACATTTTTCTGGAAACTCCTTCCATTCTCTGGCCCTTAGAAGCAGTATTGCACACCAATTTCCGCTTTTGGTCAACATCTTTTGAAGGTTGGCCTTTCAGTTTCGAGTCTGTAAAGTAAGATGATTTTAACTCTTAAAAGGGAATGGCCAAATCTGAGATTTAATATACTACAACTCAAAGAAAACATTATTAGAAACCATACACCTTGAAACTATGAAATAAATATCCACCCTTCTGCAACGGAGTTTGTGGTTGCACTTTAGATGGTCTATGACCTGAGATTGCTGGTAAGCATTCGTCTTCAGCAATATAATTAGTAGACTGATCATCTAGAGACGGAATTTGATGGTTTTTTCTTACATGAATTCTTGAATGAAGACTTCCCATGAAGTAGAGATCTACCGAAGGTTCTTGATGTCCTAGATGATTTAATGCTTGTTTCAAGAGTCCTTTTTTTCACTGGCGCAACTTCTAAATTTCTAGCAGGTTTCTTAGCAGATAAAAGAGAAGAGTTTGCTTTCTATCTTAGCACTTCCTCAACACCTGAACCCTATAGGTTCAATTTTACACCCCTATTAAATCTGAAAGCACTAGCATTTCTAGAGACATTAACAATTTTATCAAGATTTGGCTCATCCATTTACTTACCAAGCATGCATTCTTCACATTTCCAACCGGCTTCAGGAACTTTGTCCAGCATAACACGCATGCAATAGCTGTTTTTTATGGAAAACAAAATGTCAAATTTTCACCTTCCAGGAAAAGGGAAGAAAATGATGCAGCACTTGTGTGTAGTTTATTTCGAGAAGAGGGGGGGGGGGGGGGGGGGGGGGGTGCAAACAGAGGCTCAAAGATCCAGAAAATTGGTCATTTACATGTGTTCTGCCCCATCACTGCATTTGCTACAAATAGCAAGCAACTCTTCCCGTCCGGTATCCCCACAGATATCACAAACTTTAACCTGTTGCTCAAAATAGAAAGTCAATGTCATTATAGTGACAAACTAAGTGGATTTACAATTGAGGTACTACATCTACGAAGGAAGCAAAAAGCTGATAAAAATTAAGCAGAACAAAAACATATAGGTTTAGATGAAAACCAAAAAATAGCATGTGCAGTGTAACTTGAAATAAAATTGTACCTTGGCTTGTTTAGAAAGCAAATTAAACTATTTTCAAACTTTAACCTTTGTTTTAAAGCAGCACCAGAAGTTATATTTTTGTGTATCATGGTTTATATCATTTTCTTCAGTTTTTAAAATTTTCAGAATAAACAAGTTTTGGTGCAATGCCAACAAGTTGAATATGTCTGGTAAGTTCATGGGCATCAAATCAATATGTACCATAAATTCATTTTAACGGTACATAGGTGGATAGCAACAATGGAATTCAGAATACAATGAGGAAGAGGAGGAGTGTCTGTCAACTGGTTAAAAGAGGTATGATTGTCAAAATCGACAGGAGGCCATTGCTCTATAAAAAATTGAATGGGGAAAAAAGAATGCCAATAGAAGACAACCTGCGTTGGATCAAAGGCTTCAGTAAATAGTCTAGAAACAAACATAGATATATCTAAAGTTGGACACTGACTGGAACAGTGAATACAAATTTGCATAATGGCATGAAAATGATCTTGAATACACAACCAATTTAAGGAATGTGGCACCAAAATCACCAAGATATTCTTTGATTGATAACAATCTAAGTTATTTAAAGGCTCAAATTAGATTTCTAAGATATGATTTTATTTCTTTCTTTACCCCCTTTCTTCTTTCATTATTCACTAGACCAATCAACTCACCATGCACACATTTTTTTTTTTTTAATTCTGCCAAACTCATATTCCATAAATTCTACAGGAGTTTCCTCCTTCATACCTTCAGAACCATTGAAAAAACTAATCAAGAATCAGACACCAGAATCAAACCACATCCAGTTATGTCAATTAACATTTCTGCCTAAGTATGCAAATGGATGTCTTCCTAAAGTGCAGGGTAAGCAGCATCTAATCGAGAATATTTTCAAGTATATCTTACAAGGCAGTGCCTTGACATTAGTATGTGCCAGGACATAAAAATTAAACATTATTATTGTTCCTACACTAGCCATCCAATTGGAAACTGATCTAACAGAGCATATCATAAAAAAGTTTCTATGATGACCAACACAAATGTCAACAGCTAATAAATATCATGAAAATGATTTGTACAGGGCTAGGGTGTGCAAGCTCCACGCAAGCCCTTAAAAAAAAAAAGTCGGACCCATATGAAGAAAATCCAGTTGTTCATGGTGGGTCCCATGTTTTAAGGGCTTGTGCGGAACTTGCACACCCTAGGTCTATATTTAGCATTACTCTAAATATCATATAACGAATGCTTATAACCATATCTGATAATCCTCAAGCACTAACTTCTTAAAAATTATTGATGGCATAAATTAGAAGCTACTGACTTTCAGAGAGCAATTAGAAAATAAGACAGTATGGAAAGTGCTTATTTTCCATTCAAGTGTTTCTATCTAAAAGTACCTTATTCCCTCCTCATTAAATAATATATTTAAATTGGAAAAAAAAAAAATCTCTTTATAGGTGCTCAAATAATTTGTGGCAAAGCACCGCCTAGACAATTTTGAAAAATCCACTGAATAGGCATTCCAAAAATTCTCATTTTTTTCATTGGTTTTTAATAGGTATTGGCACGGAGGGGGGAATATTGTAAATGCCTTGAAAGCATAACTGACTGAAAGGTACAACATCAAAAGTTGTAACCTAACTAAAAGTGAAAGCAAAAGATACTGTTTTGAGGTTCAAGAAAACTAGTCTTTTGCTCACTTTGAGCAATTAACTGCTTTCATTTTCATTTGAGAACCCTATTAAATTCATGAGATTCCAAAAAGGTAAGACAAATGCAGTCCACTCAAAGCCAGAGCAGTCCGTGACGGTAAAATATACCAAGAAAGAAATATCACATACTTCATCCTCCAATGTAAGTGAACTATGATTATAGTCAACAAGCTGGGATTGAAAAGGACGTTCCTGAATATTGGGCTCCTCAGCCACTGCACTAGACTTCTCAACATGATCCTTTAGATCTGAACATAACACAACTTTAACCACTGCATTTCTATCATTCATTGCAGAACCATCTATCATAGATTCAGCATGGTTATCCACGTCTTGCATCTGACCACTAATCCTGAAGGTTGCAACTTCTTTTAATGATGATTCCACATGTTCCTCAGGGTGGTCAGAAAGCTCTCCCTGCATGTTAGTGCGGAGATTAAATTTCAAACCCCAAGAACATTCATCATATGAAAATTACCCCTAATGGATAAACTAAATTACACACCTTAATCAAGCTAGCAGCATCATAGAAATCTCTTAACAAAGAAATTTCTTTCTGTTTCTGAAGCTTATTTGTGTGGATTTGAGGATTAATTATTTGCTCTCTTTGAAAACCATGTTTTCCCCCGTAAGTAGGGCGGGTATTTGCTTTTAAAAGCATATCAATGTTTTCTGAAACATCGGTAGATCTTGAAGTAGCTTTGAGTCCTATATCTTTAGAGAATGAATCATGAGGCCGATATGAGCCAAAAACATTACTCATCTCACTGCTTGTGAGCTTTTTTCCATTGCATCCACTGTTCAATGAAGGAGATAACAGATCAGCATCACTAAGAGAGCTCCCACAAGCTGCCCTCCTATTACAGGTTTCATCTGAAAACGCATCAGCCGTTATTGGTGATAACACTTGTTCTAGATGCCTATGTGATAAGCATGGGGTGGCAGACAAGTTGCATGCACGACATTCTTCGGCCTTTCCAAACAAATTGCTTGAGAAATTGCCTGTCCTGGATTCTTCTCCCATTCGAAATGTACTGCTTGTGAAATGCAGATCAAATTGGTCGGTGCACGATGATCCCTGCTGCAAATCCTATAGAAAAGTATGATTATTATTATAATAACAATAATAAGATAGAGCGAAATTAATAAAAGGTTAACTGGACAAGATTACTAATAATGTTGCATTTATGAGTGCACATAGGTTATACAACACAGATGCATCATGCCAGATTTGGTAACTTTGGAAACAACAAATATGATTACATCCCGGTAGTCTAATAAATGGAAGAGAGCGAAAACAGTAATATTAAGCGACAAAATGCAGAAGAATAAACATATATGTAGATTATTTAAGAAATAAAATGAGAAACCTAAATGGATCAAATTAACCATCTAAGAAAAGAGATATGTAAGCTTAATTATGTGGTATTATTCACTTAAACCATATATAGGTTTAAAAACAAAATTAGTTGCTGAACTATAAACTACCACTAATTCTGCTAAAAGGGAATAAATGCCATGCAGAAACCAACAATCCTTCTACTTCCACCACTTACTGTAATTGGGCAGTTCGTTTACTTAGAGAGCTCATGCAGCGCAGTCAAACTTTGGTTGCAGGGAAGGGAAGCAGATATAAAATTTACACTCAACTGATAAGAAAAATGATATATATCATCCTTTTAATCATCATCCTCTTAATATCCCATGGCATGACATTAAATGATTGCTTGACAAGTGAAACATAACAAAGAGTTTTACAATAATTTAATACCACATAACGGGATGATAAAAGGATAAATTACGGGACAATGAGTAGCATTATTCAACTGATATATGCCACTCTCACTGAAAAAAGAAAAAAAAAAAACTATCCACAACCAGTAAGGTCAGAAACTATGAGTTACAATTTTTTTTATAAGCAGTAACTATGAGTTACAATAAAACCAAGTGAGAATAATAAGAAAAAATTATCCTCAAGAGCCCTAAATCTCATTTAGCTTTTTTTAAAATAACGCTTTTAACTCTATTATAACAATCCGAAGTCCCATTGATTAAAATTCCAACTAACATGTTTTTATTAAGAAATAGATGACAAAATAAGGACAATATAAATCACTACGTAAAAATAAAATGATTCCACATGTTGAACAACACAGTCCAATCCATCCAAAGGCCCTCCAAGGTGGAAATCAGCTTTCTGTAATGGTGTGATCAAAAAAGTAAGTCGAGTAAATGTTAAATTTTGTTCCAATACGAATACATACTCTTATTGTAACGGAATGGTCATTACGTTTTTTTCTAGGTATAGTGATCACATTGCCACAACTAAAAAGCGACAACATCATATAATCAAAGTTTTTGACATTCAGGGGTTTAAATAAATTTCTGTGCGATCAAACGCAGAACTAGAAAGTAATCAAAAGAGAATGATGGGACATTCCCTGCGGTTGCTTGCAAAGAAAATGTAAGAAAAATAAAAAGCCCACATGAAGCTCTCATTCGGGATTCCTACCTCGATGAATTAGTTCAGGCAAGCTTGTCGTATATCAAAAACCAAAGCAACACAACTGTTAAGATGATTTTAAGATAAACAGCAACTGATAATTGATCAACAGACATTATTGAGAAGACCAGTAATAAATCGTACCACTACACAAAACCATCACACACCTGTAAATTGAGCACAATTATCCAACCGTATCAACTGCAAACTGTGAAGTTACAAAGTTCTTCACTAAATTTCGTGACAGGAAAAAAAGCTAAAGAGAAAACCTTCTCTCTTTACATCAAAGACACCCACAGGCCCAATAGAATCATTAAACCAAAATTAAAACATAAAATATAAGATGGTCGTCCCAATCAAACAGAAACTTGTACCCAAACACAAGTGGGAATCCAAAGGATGAAGACCACCCCAAAAAAACCATTTTTTTCTATTGGCACCGAGTGTCAGGGACAAGTTCCGGCTAATTCTGAGGTCACATGCTCAACAAAGAGTGTCCCACGACTGCATCTCAAATAATATAAAGAGAAATTTATGTGGCTCAAGATTATTATAAATGCAGAGATTCGAAACTAGGACGTCCGGTTTATACCCATTTAACTCAAAGATTACCCATAGATGATAGAACCCAAAAAAAAAAGACGATGAAACAGAGAAAGAATCGGCGCAATCACATGCCTTTGTTAGCTCCACAACCTTCTCCTCAGTAGCATTATACAGCTCTCTCAAAGTCCTATACTTCTCCTTCCTCATGAAAACCAATAAAGGAAGCCACACACACACAGACACAAACTAAAAAGAATGGAGCACAGGAACCGCTCTTTTTAAACGTCCGTTGTCAATACCCCTCAGAGCACACAAAAACTAAGCTGTGAAATGAAAAGCCCGTCTACGTTCTCCTCTCTTTCGTCTGCGTGCGTATTTATATACAGACACTCCATATTTATTAGCAATTTGCAGTGATCTTTATTTCTTTTAATTCATAAATTCTTATTCTGTTGGGTTGCTTCCTTTGGAGAGGAGATAAAGATTTTCTCTGCGACGTGGGAATTCTGTGTTTCTTTTCTACTAAGAAATGTATGTATGTTGCTCTGCCGTAAGACTTTTTACGTTCTCTGGGCCGTCCGATGACCGATGTGCTTTGTAATGGTTAATCCGACGGTGGATATGTGAATGGGCTAGTATCCAACTCTGTGCGTTAAAAGAAATGTTGTCTAAGTCAACGAATTTCAACCAATAGAAAAGTACCACGTGGAAAACTTGCATGCACGGCTTCCAGGTGTTGGTATATGAATGCTCAAGAATGGTGACTATAAAGCAGCTGGTCTTTTGCAACATCAACGGCAGTCAAGGTACGTATTGGAGCATATTTCACGCTATTTTGAGAGCAAAATATCAAAAACTTTACATGCAATTTTACTATTTTTTATATACTTTATTAATATAATTAAATGTATTTTTTTTAATAATAAAAATAATAATAATATAGAATTAGGTAAATGAGGGAGCTTTGAGGTAACATGTGCATCAACTTTTTTGAAAATTAAAAAAAATTAAAAATAAAAAAATAAAAACCTAAAAAAGTCTTCCTCAAAATTTGTTACTCACGTCAGTTTATGTGTTTATATTTATGATATCCTTTTATGGTTAAAATATTTTTTTCTTATTTATAATTTTGTGTTGATTAGGATACAAATATCAATATTAAATATTATAGAACTTACATGTTGAATCTATCTGTCTCTAATTATAGAAGGGTGAAGTTATTGTTTAATGGAGTGGGAACAGGCAAGAAAAAGGTGTATCCAGAGATGTGTCAAGAGGGTCATTTAATCCTGAATTCCTCACGATGATTTTCTATATTAACCATTGGCTCATTGATTTATCAACCCTAAAAGGGTTTGCTAATGTGGCTTTGATTTTATTTCCATAAAATGGGATTTTGAATTAAATGACTTGAAATAATGAGATGGGATAAATGCCTCATTCAACCTTTCCAAATTTCTTTGGTAAGTATTTTCATCATTACTACAATGAGACCTACCTGAAACTTAATATAAAAGACATATTTTCTATATAATTAACACTGCATAATTTTTGTTGAGGGATTGTGTCCTATCGGAATTAGCAAGAATTTTTATTCTCAGACACCTGGTATCAATAAAAATATTCTCATACGCCTAACGGGTACACTCATACATTTTAACAGTACGAGTATACCTTTATACTAACTTGCAAATATAATTTGAATATTATTATTATTATTATTATTATTATTTTATTAGATTTAGAGAGCCAAATTCAAACATTCAACAAATATTTTAAATAATGTGAGAAATACAAGAAACGATACATTTATTATATTATATTGATGCGCCATTACATATAATCATTGAATTCTTATTTTTTGGTAAAGGATCAAAAAAAAAACAAAAAAGAAGAAGGAGGAGGAGGAGGAGGAGGAGAAGGCTCACGATAATAATAATATCATACCAACGTAGTCTTTTATTCTACCACAAGTCTTTTATTCAATGCCTAAGTGTTCGATATAAGTAGAGATTCAAATTTTTGTTAACATCGGGTTTTGTATATCTGGGTAAGGTTCTAGTAAATCGGGATGGGATCTTTACCTGTAAATACAAAGAAGATAGGCTCAAGATCATTCGGGGAGTCTTTGATGTTAAAGTTAATTTTTTCGAAAGTATTACGATAGCTTTTATCTTTAGAGTTTTGAGAGAGCTTTTTGTACTTAAGTAATGAGCTTTTATAAAGTTATAAAGTCCTCATTGTACATCCTATTCCTAGTGTCAAGGTTGAGCATTCCCACCGTATTCGTCTTATCTTAAGTATTTCATACAACACGATAGATTGGGTCAGGGTCTTTAATGTGGCGTGGCTCTCCAAACGAGTCTTGACGGTTGTTAAACGGCATGGTCACTTTTAGTTCTCCCATCAGAGAATGAAGGGTCATCTGCATATTCCATTCATTTAGCCACTGTAAGTATTTAATGCCAAATGTAACAGGGAATGTTAGAGTCGGCATATCCCATTTGCCCTCAATGGATGATTTCCCGCACTTCATAGTCTCCTTTCTTTGGTGAAAGGACCTGAGCCCTTTGGATGGATCCGAAACCACATGATGACAAGACCATGCTGAATGCTTAGAGTTGGGCTTAGGCCCACTCGTGCCGAGGTCGGGTGGGAAATTGTTCAAACCATGAAATATAAAATTGAGAGATAGATATGTAAAAGAGAACTGCTATACAAAAGCTGCGTACACCCCACACCAAATTTTACTTGCCAACGTGGCTTTTTTAAAAAAATAAATAAAACTTAAATCCATTGATTCTAAAGCAAACCCACCGTCTGCTTTTTCTCTCTCTAAACCCATCGTTTTACTTATGATTTGATAGAAAGCAAACCCATTGTTTTAATTTTCAGAAAACCAGAAGAAGCTTATCAGAACTTAAGCGCTTCAGATGTTGGTTTTGATTTAGTTCACTTTCTTTGGCTAAGTATTGTGGATTATTGGATTTGGTTCTTTTTTCTTTTTCGGTTTCCTTGTTTGAGGTCTAAAAGTGAATAATGGGAAGTAAATAGAGGAAAGCAAATGTTGCACTGGGTCTCAATCTCTGTATGTTTGTCTAGAGATAGGGCTACTTCATGAAGTGGGAAGTAAATGGAGTAAACGATAACACAAACTTCACAGAGTGAATCTGCAGGATTTTGAGGGATGGTGTTGAGGAAGGATTTTTCTCAGATCTTGAGGGATGTCAATGGCATACAGGGATTTAACAGAGGGATTTTATTTAGGGCATCCCAATTTCTACAAATTCTAACAAATGTTCCAATCATCCCAATTTCTGCAAACCTCTACCCGTGTTCTCTCCCCTGTTTTACAAACACAACAGCTCTCTCTCTCTCTCCTCTCATCTGCAAATTCTCAATGATATAAAAAAATTATAGTTTATTTTGCTCTCTTCATAACAAGAAAAATGGTGGATGTGTTAAAGAGGACTTTTTTTGCAGATGGAGGGAGAGAAGGAGGAGGGAGGGGGGAGGGCAGAGAGGGAAGTGGATTTGGAGGGAGAGCAACTCAGCAAAGAAGTCAGGAGGGGAGAGGGCAGATAGGAAAGTAGATTCGCAAGATTAGACCGTTTTCACCTAAACCCGGTTTGCCACATCAGCTGGTGTGTGGTGTTGGAGAGGAGACCGGCTTTGGAATATATTTTCTCTATGTAAAATAGTCTCCACAGTATTATTACATTTTAATTGAATTAAATGCTTAACATATACTATAGGATTTATATTATATATCTATTTTTGCAGTTCTAAGGCCTAGTATATTTTCACAAACCATCTCATCTAATCAAAATCATTATAATTTTACCAGACTCTCTTAAACAAAATATAAAAAATAATTTATTTTTTTTAAATCTCAAAATAAAAATAATATTAAAAAAGTACATTCTAATAATATTTTATTCAATTTTTAATTTTTATTTCATTTCATCTGTGTAACTAAATGATGCCTAAATCTTGAAAATGGGATAAGAACTCTAATAAATAATGTTTGAATAAGGAATTTTATTTATTGTGTTTTCATTAATGTTTTCAACATTACTTGATATGGATTTAAAAAAGACATTACTTGATATGATATTAAATGATTAATCTATAAATTAAACATAATAAATAATGAGTAATGTTGATACAATATTAAGACGTGTAAGTCTCACCTATTCATTTAAAAAAAATAGAATTTATTATTAAAAAAATAGATTTTTTTTATGAGTCATAGATTTATTTATTTTTTAAAGAGAGTTCACAAAATTTATACATAAAAAAAATATAAATATAATTTTTCATAAACAATTTCTAATAATTTAATTCAGCTTAAAATGAATAGTACCATCCAGATAAAAAGAGTAACATTTTTATTTTGTGTAAAATGGCTTCGACCCACTGCAAAACGCCGCTGTGTTCCAACTTCCTTCGTACCACACCCGTATCCGGATACCATAAAGACTTTGTTCATTTCCCAATTGGATGGCCAGAGAGAGCGCGGAAGCAGAAGTGGCATTTTCTCAACCTCTGTATCCGCATCCCATCCGGTTTCTTGGGTCGCATTCTCAACCACATCTCTCTCTTCCTGCCTTTCTTCGTGTGAAATCTACGCTCTACAATAGTTTGTGGCCTCCTTTTTGTCCCACCCAACCTCTCCCTTCCCCTGTGTCTCTCACTCCCTGCGATTCCATTCCCTTGTGTTGTTCGCCTCTTAATTCCAGATTCTTTTATTCCCTGAAAGCCATTTCAAACTCTCGTTCAACGCCTGCGTATTGGGACCCATTCATCTCGCTTTTTCATGGGTATTATAATTTCGAACTGTTACAACTACTCTAGCTGTGCCTTCGTAGTAGCGTTTATATACTATTCCTGTTATTCTACGTGTGGATCTAAAGCTTTTCTTTTTTTCCTTTTCTTTCAATCAGATGTGATTGTCTGAGACGTGCGACCAACTCTCCTGGTATTGGGTAACGGGTTCCAATCGATTTAGCTTGTATTTCGTCCGATTCTTATAGTGATAGTGGAAATCCGCTCCAGTAAGTTTTCTGTTCCTGTTCAAATGGTTTGTATCCTTTATATTTGTTATGGGCTCTGTTCTGTTTGACAAACTCGTTTAATTGCAAATGTAATGGATTTATCAACTTCTTTTAGTTACCAAGTAAACCAGTAGGACTGATTCCAGTCAGAAGAACCAATACTTGCCATTTCTTAATGAATTCACATTCTACGACATATCATGTTTTGTGCTACCATATAAAACTGAAGTTTCTGCATGTTCAGTGCAAATGAAGAAATCCACCAGTAGAAGTAGACAGATTTCATTTTTGAGGGGATGGGAGTTTTTCGGGGTGTTTTACTTTGTTTAGTGAGATTAATCGACGTGCGGTTAGGAGCACAGAAATCTTCACTGTATCATTTGATAGATACCGGGAAGCCAACTATTTTAAGTACCATCGTGAGAAATTGGTCTTGTAGCTAAAATCACCTTATTGGTGCCAAACGAAAATGGCGATTCTCATTTTGAAATTGCTGGAGCATCAGTATTTATGCTTATGTTTTAGATCTTATGTTATTGCCAAATGTCATGTTTTGAAAACTTCCTTGCGTTTCGGAATGAAAAATGATAAACACGTCACATTTTACAATATTTTGCACAACAATGTTTAAAAGGAAGGGTATTTTTATGAACTACCTTATAAAATTAAGATTACTTTACAAAAATATCCTTATTTTACAGCATATGTTGTGTAAATTATTGTGAAATATGTTGTGTGTATATCATTTCTCGAATTTAGCTTTATCTTTTGGAATGCACAAGAGCTGTTTCAGATAATTTTTTTTTGTTGAGTCAGCGAAATTGTAAACTTGTAGTCGTTCTAGATCTGACTTCTAGCGAAAGCTTCAGTTCAACAGATACTGTTGTTTCTTCTTGATGGAAGAAAGAATTCTTTTCTGGGATAAACTAGTATTTTTCTGTAGTTTCAGCTAATGATTTCAAATAGTGATGCATTTTTAAGGTTCATATTACCTGTTGGATTCTGTCTTTCCATATAAAAATCAAATTTTGTTTCCTCTACATTGCTTCATTTTTAGCAATATTTGCGTCTGTAAGGAAAAATAACCGTCCCATTTTTACATATTTTCATCTGGTAACATTTAAATTTGGTTTTCAAATGGATGCTAATGGAAGGCTATACTTATTTTCTGTCACAAGCCCAAGGCATCAAGTAGAAATATTCTCGGCACTGTTTATTACACATAAAGATTTGTCTTTTTCTTAAAACCTTGATTTTTTTTTTTATTTGTGATATTCATTCTTTGTGCATTCATTAGTTTTCCCATGTAAAATGAAACTTGCAGATGGGGGATGTCGCAAAGGACTTGGCTTCTGGGACTGTTGGAGGAGCAGCACAATTGATTGTTGGGCACCCCTTTGACACCATTAAGGTCAAGCTTCAGAGCCAGCCTGCTCCACTTCCAGGCCAACCTCCCAAGTATGCAGGTGCAATGGATGCTGTCAGGCAAACATTAGCTGCGGAAGGCCCAAGAGGTTTGTACAAGGGTATGGGGGCTCCACTGGCCACTGTGGCTGCCTTCAACGCTGTCCTCTTCTCTGTAAGGGGACAAATGGAGGCATTATTGCGGTCTCAACCTGGTGCCCCCCTTACGGTTAACCAGCAAATTGTCTGTGGGGCAGGTGCTGGAGTTGCTGTTTCCTTTTTAGCTTGCCCTACTGAATTGATCAAGTGCAGGTCAGTAAAATTGTTGTTATGAAACGCGTGAGGTGATTTTTTGAAGTCCCTGAGAGTGAACTCAAATTATGTTTGAACTCTTGGGAAAACTCTTCAAACCTTCAACTGTACATGTTAACTGCTTGGATATATCATAAAAAGCAGGTTGCAAGCCCAGAGTGCATTGGCAGGTTCCACTTCAGCCAGTCTGGCAGTGAAGTATGGAGGACCGATGGATGTGGCTAGGCATGTTCTCAGATCAGAAGGTGGTGTGAGGGGTCTCTTCAAAGGATTGGTTCCTACAATGGCACGTGAGGTTCCCGGAAATGCTGCGATGTTTGGTGTCTATGAAGCTCTGAAGCAGTTTTTTGCAGGTGGCCAGGACACATCTAAATTGGGAAGAGGCTCTTTGATTGTGGCTGGAGGCTTAGCTGGAGCTTCCTTCTGGTTCTCAGTCTACCCAACCGATGTTGTCAAGAGTGTAATTCAGGTAGACGATTACAAAAATCCCAAGTTCTCTGGATCAGTTAACGCATTTAGAAAGATCCTTGCCTCGGAGGGAGTAAAAGGTCTGTATAAGGGGTTTGGACCTGCCATGGCCAGAAGTGTTCCTGCAAATGCTGCATGCTTCTTAGCGTACGAGGTGACAAGGTCAAGTTTGGGATAATTGGGACTTTGGGTTTTATTGGTAGAATGTCTTTTTCGATTTGTTTGGCAATGCTGGCATGCTCTTTGTATTCTGTAATTTCATTCTGTTGCTGGAAGAAGGATTCTTTCTCCTATTGATATATATAGGCACCAGTTGCTAAACCTTGCTTTTCAGATTTTCACGGAAATTAACTTTTTATGTGAGCACATTGGATGCTGGCCAAATAGAACTTTTGTGCCAAAGAATTTCCCAAAAGGGTTTTGTTTCTGCGTTTCAGTCATGCTTAGCCCTAATAATGGGACTCACTTTCGAAAATTTTTACAAGACAAGGGACTTTCAAAAACTACGCAAGCTATTAGGCGTTTTCACTCTCTTCCAATCATAATTTAACCCTACAACAGGGCAGTATTGAATTTAACGGCAGTTCACTTGTAGCTGATTATTATTATTAAGGATGATTAAGACTGCATTTGAATACTAAGCTGATCTCAGTCCTTCATGAATAATAATGAATTGAAATTGTGGAGTGAGTTATGTAGAATTCGTATAATTTGAGTTTATATATGTTTGGATGTTAAAATTAGTTTAATACTATTTATAAAAAGTTAAAAAAGGTTGTAAGTCTCACTTGTAAAAAGGTGTTGAGTTAAAAAAATATTATAGATTTCATGTGTAAAGATGTTTGAATTAAGATGAGTTTAGTGATTTAAGAGTTACGTATTTTGAATGTTAGACTCAATTTAAAATTTTACTGAATCAAGTTTATCTTAATGCAGTCTAACAACTAACGGGCCAAGCCAGCTGTTTCATGCTTATACATGTCCACATAATCACAGTCGTGATCATCTGTGATCTGTGGATGGAACATAGTAACGATGCAGAAACTTCCTTTTTTTTTAAATGACATATTTGAAATAAACCATCAAATGAATGAGGTAAACGAAAGGGTTTGTTAAAAGAAAAAACTAAATTATGATAATCGCTGTTATCCAACTAGTGGAACAAGTAACCTCAAGTAATATTTTCAAATTAATAAGTTTTAGGTATACACACACATCTTATACAGGAAAATTTATACACCAACGTGACTTAATGCAATATATTAAATCTGCTTTACAATTAAAAAAAAAAAATTGTAAAATCTGATGAATTGTAAAATTTCTGTATAAACCAAGCATTTCTCTTCCAAATTTATTTGTAAAAAATAATGATTTATTTTTCTAAGTGATGGAAAATCAAAGAAACTGGACGTTCGACCTCCACGAACTACTTTGAAAATGTTTCTCAATGATTTTATTCAGGACTGAATCAGTATTTATAGTTAGTTATACAGACTCCATAAACAGATTCCTACTCCGAAGCCCATCTAAGGCTCTATACGAAGCTTGAGCACTGTTGGCATTCAACACACATGGCAACAAAGTCAGCTTCCCCACTAGAAAGATACACACCTTAATCCCGACCATCCACTTGTACAGAAAGCAATAATCAGCATGACAACATCCAACTCAAATCATATCCTAGAAGCATTTTCTAGACATAGATTTGATATGTCAGATAAACACTAAACAGAACAAGCATTACAAGCTAAAAAGACTACAACCAACCCGCATGTCATGCAAGTAAGCCAACTTCTTATATTGCCCCTAAAAAAAGACAGCTTTTCTTCTGCATTTAAAGATGAGCAAATGCCAGCTTTACTACTCTAGTTACTGAATGTTACTGCCACCTTGTTGAGCCCTTGACTCTAAGAAAAGCCTTACTGTTGAGTAGATAAGGGATGGTTCTGCCATCGCACCATTGCCATAGTCCCCACAAGCCAGCCTCTTTGTGACAGGTGGGATGAGAGAAATCCCAAGCTCGTCAATTGACATGAGATGTCGCTCTGTAAAAGGATTGTTCCACATCAACGTGTTCATGGAAGGTGCGACAAAGAATGGCTTGCTGTAATCCCATGCCCGCACAATGCATGTCAATAGATTGTCACACAATCCCCCAGCGATCTGCAATAAGGCCATAGCATTCTTATAACATATTGTATTGAAATTACGATTGTTCAACTCATGTGACAACATGATACAAAAACATGCATGCACAGAGAGGAAAGAAAAGCCCATAGCATCCGCAGGGTGTTTAATGGGGATGCCTTCAAGACTCGTATTATCTACCGCATCAATATACATGCACACATATGCACAAGTGTGGTTGCATGGGTACAATCATCATTAGACCATACCCAATCACAATCACACTCACAAGTATCTCCCCTTTTTTCCATGAAAACAGGAGACTCACACAAATTCACAACATGATTCATTTCTAGAAAATAATTGCCTTGCACTCTTCATTCTCACTTTTATGGGCTTACAGCGAGGATGTTCATATACCAATTCATTAGGTTGTTTTTTGAACTCAGAGGTTAGACATTCAATAGACATAATAGTAGCATAATACTTTTGTATTTAGCCTATGCAATTTGGGCCGTTTCCAATAACACAAACTTACTGGTATCGTCTTGTTCCTGATTGGTAAAATTTCAAAGTAAGAGTGACAGTTCCTCCAAAATTGCATCAAGATTACCTTGCCGAGTGTGTTGGCTGACAATGGAGCAATGACCATAATATCAGCCCATCGACGCAGCTCAATGTGAAGCACGCTATCACCAATTTTCTTCCAACTTGACCATTCATCCTCATCAGTATAAAGAACTACATCCTTGGGTAGTGACACCCTATCTATGAAATGTAAAGATGCTTGAGTGGCAACAGCTTTTACTTCAGCCCATTCTGAAAAACAATGGCAGAGATTTGAAAACTTTATGGCTGCCACACTTCCACTTGCAGCAAGAAGAATCCGTGGTTTCCTGGGAGTACCATTAACTTGAATTGGATCCCTCTCTACATTCACAGGTTCTGAGCTTGCCATAACCTATATAAGAATGCCAACAGTATTATTATCGAAGATTTGCACAACATAACCATCACATATGCCCACAAGCAGATCAACTCATTAAAAACCTTTAAACTTGAATTGATAATAGCTTTTGAGCATCAAAATTTGCAAAAGTAACTAACAATACATTACAAAAACGTTCTCTATAATTTAGAGACAAAATTCAAAGTCAGGTAACTGTGGCATTCACATTGCCAAAATTTTGTACTGGCCATGCACGGATCAATTGAATGTGAAGTGCAACCAAATTTTGTGCACTTGTCTGCAGGCAGGTGTGCACATTTCAACTGCTTTGATAATGCAAGAAACAAGATGTAACATCCCATTTCATTGCTCTATGTAAAATGAACACTCTTTAGAGCAAAAATACCCAGTCGGAGAAAACTTAGGTTTTAGACTCACTGATTTTGCTGAAAGAAGCTCTAACTGGATTTATGAAATTAAAATATCGTTGCACCAATAGGAGCTATGGTTGCAAGGTAATAAGATGTATAGCTTAAATCATAAGATGATTTGCACATATGAGAAATCCAGAACAGCTTCAGATTTTGAAAGCAGCTCTAACCAGAACAAATGAAATTGAACCATTGTTGCTCCATTAGGAGCTATATTTGCAAGTTTCTAAGGATGTATAATTTACCAAATAACTATTTGCACATATGAAAAGTCAGGAACAGCTTCATATTTTGAAATAAAACGAAAAGGCATAAAGCAAGCTATTTGAAATTGAAGCAATCACATATGAAACTACATATGATTGTGCCTGCAACAAAATAAGTATTAAGTGCATATAATTGACGGAATTGTGCAGTCACAAACAAAAACCAGAAAAAAAAAAAAAAAAAAAAAAAGAGATAAGAGAGAGAGAAAGAAAATAGGGGACAAGAACATAACATCAAAGGTGCATGTTATGATACAAGATAGATGACTCACAATCTTACAAGAAAATAAATAAATAAATAAAGGGAGACGTATCTAAGCTACTTGTAGTTGACACATGAATCCATCTTTCCTACTCCATTATCTTAAGCCCTCCCATTATCTTGAGCCCCAATTAAGGAGAACCAGTGCTGACCAAGATAAAGGTGAAATAATAAATTCTTGGCTTCACATAGATCCAAGGCTAAAGTCTTGAAGAATCATCAGCCCCCCAATACAAGTGATACTTCCCATATAAGAAATGTAAAGTTTCAAGGTGGGGGACAAAAGAAACGCAGAAAATTAGAATGAGAAAGACAACTCATAAAAGGCGGGGATAAGACAAATTCATACATCAAGCACACAAACCTAGAGAGTGGGTAGGAGACGGAGATTTATAGATAATAGGATCTATGTTTTTGTAGCTCTAAATGGGCCAAATCACTCTAATATTCACATGAAAGCAATATGATGCTATTGATAGAAAAAGAAGCCAAGATAATAAGTAAATCTGAATTGGAGAGGAACATATCTTCGGATCAAATTAAGAAGCCCAAGCATATCTATAAATTCAGCTTTATAGGGTATGACAGATCAGTCCTCATGTATAAAGAGGTAACAAGATATGATATTGCAATGTCTTGCAAGTTTGGTTCAAGGACCACCATCAAGCATAAAAGAACAATTTGAAGTCCCAGATATTGTAAGCAAGTTTACAAATAGATCTATCATTAAGCTGGTTATTAACACAACACTGACATGCTTCCCAAACCAATTATCATTACAGCTATAAAATAAAGAGGGCTGCTAGAGATACAAATGATCCCACAAACTGTTGCGGTACTGTGCCACGTTAGTTAAAAGTGTTTTTTTTTTTTTTTTTTTTTTCCCGCTCCATCCTTTTCCCGTGCCCCGCGTCCCCTCTGTTTCCCAACAGAACAGAGCCCCTCCCCATAGGCGCTGGGTCAACACAGCCCCTGCACGGCCCTGGGTTCCCCAGGTACATCTCTCAGTCCATTGATGCCACTCATGTGGGTACCAACAAGATCGATGTTGACGGTAACTGATTGTACATTGATGCCGCTTATTTGCAAACTAATTTACTGAGTACCGACCAACAAGATCGAGAGAGAGAGAGAGAGAGAGAGAGAGAGATACCTCGCGGTACGGAAGATGGCCCGGCGACGTCGGTGTCAAAGGGAGGGTCTTTTTGTGTTTTTGGGGGGGGATCTCTGGGGTTAGGGGAGGGGGTTTGAAAGTTGAGTCCTTCTAGGGTGGTATTTTTCTTCCAAACTCAACAAGGAAAAGGACTAAAAACGCACCTTATACTATAATTCTCAAGGAACCGTTTTCAAACTCGATTTGCTTCCTCCAAGCTTCAAGCCCCCGCTGCAGTAACCCTCCCTGTGCCTCTGTTTCGGCAATTTCAATTTCTCTCTCGTCACTTCACTTCACTTCACAGACACATGTGGTCGGGTCCAGCTAGATACTTGTCCCGGCTCAGCCCATTTAAAGTTAAACCCATCTCCGAGTTTCAAAGCGTGATCTTGGCCCAAGTTTCACTTTGGCTATCTTATCGTGAAAGGATATGCAAGCCTAGCATAATTATTTAAAAAAATAAATAAATATAGATTTATATGAAATAAAGTTATTTTTTTAATATAATTTTACTCTTTTTTAAAATAATTACATATACTTATATATTTTATAACTGTATATAACACTACTCATTATATAATTGTCTAAATAAAAAACTTGAAGTGATAATATAGGTCATCATGTTCGGAATGAGTGGAATTTGCTTATGTAAGGATGTCAACTGTCAGCTTCCATAATTTGTAACATAATGTCATATGAATACAACCAAAATCTCATATTCAATAAAGAAAAATTTTATTTATAAGTAGGTATGGAATACACGTTCCACTTACGGCTGGCGTAAATTGATTTAATTTTTAAGATAAATTTATAAATTTAAGTATTATAAATCAAATCATATTACATCAATGATGTGAATAGTAAATTTTACACACGGACTTATAAGTCGAATAATTTTTCAATTAAATTTCTCGAACTACTTAATCTGAAAAATCAAAGCTTGTGAATTTTACTCATTGAATTGACTACTTCAAAGCTGAACATTTAAAGCGCACGTGTGTCGTAATTGCAATTATCCAATTTATTTAACTTTCCATATGTTGTTTCGTAAGCTATTTTAGCTGCTATATTAATTCTTATCAGGAAATCAAACAAAATAATAATAATAATAATAATAATAATAATAGGGAAGATTCTTATATATTTTCTTGATCATGTGCCACGCAACGTAACAAACTGCGGATGACTTGTGAGGTGCGGTACTACAAGTGCATTTATTAAGGGTTTACACTATCTCTTCCACGTTCTCCAGCAGCAGCTCATGTGCAGAGACGAAAATGGAAGATGGAAGACAATCTTGCTCGTCTATGGCGATGTCTCTTGTTTCTAGGTTGGATCATTTGGATTTCATGGTGAATCACTTTCTCTCATCCATTTTTTTTTTCCTTTCGATCCCTCAAACACTTCTTACCTGGCGAATTTTTATGGTACGAGAATTCTTTTGCTTTTCTTTCAATCCTGTATATAACATAAGAGGTACTGTACGTGTGAAACCAGATGAAGTATCTGGAAAGAAAGCAAAGAATACGGCCAATATGGAGAAGCAATGATAGTTTGCTTCTGGAACAAGCAGGACTGCAGAGGGAATGCATTCCAATGGATTTGGCAGTAAAGGAGGCTGGCTTTAAAGGGTTATTGTCTGATCGGGTGGCATTTCTTGAACGTAGACTTTCTCAGGTAATATTTCATGGTATCAGAATGCATGTTCTCAACATTCTTGAAACATAGGCTTTTGTCAGGTAAAAGACATTTGAAAGTATAGAGAAATGTCTTAGCTAAAAAACTTACTAAAGTAAATTTTAAAATCGACAGAATTTGATATAGTATGTTGGATAGTAAAAATTTTTTTATTATAAAATAGATCTAATATATATCATATAAAATTATATCAGTTTATGAGTTTACTTTTATAAGATTTTTTTAAAAAATCTTTATAATTTCAAATTTTACAACTATTTAAATTTGGATTATGAGCTTCATAAAATAATTTTAAATTTTACTATTAGTCAATAATTTTCAGAATTTTCTCTATATTTTTTGGTGAATTTCTTATCTTTTTTATCTTCTTTGTATTGATCATTTGTTAAAACTAATTTTCAAAATAATCTCATATTCTGTCTCCGGCATCGACATTATTGCTGTATCACTTCTCTTACCAAAATGCATGTTTAATTGTGTTAAACATTCCTGCAGAATTGAGATTTTGGTCTGCAGAATGAATCAGACGATCACCTTATCCCTGTGTAATTAACTTAGCGACAATCTGTGCATGATTCATGCTTAGTGACAACATTAACTGAAGTACGAAACTTCCTGTTTTTTGTCTACTGAAGCATTCATGATCGATCTGTTCTACGTGCTGCAGCTATGCCTAGAGATGCAATCTAGCAGCTCATCAGGCTCCTCATCACACGATTCAACCCAAACACTTGCTGACACATCAAGCCTAGGATTCAAGGAGGAAACCCCTTGCTCACTCCCAACTGTCAACATCAATCCCAATATCCATGCTCACAGACCTGTATCCCATGATGCCAGTGTGAATAGGCTCGAAATTCAGGTAGATTTTCGAGTTTTCCGGCTCCCATAATCACGTACATGCATGAATCGATGATTCCATACCAACAAAATCTGAACTATTTATAGTTCTATACTAATAATTAGTTTTGGTGCAGCGAAAACCTCATGGAGTGCCAGAAAAGTTGAAGATTGCAAGTCCATATACGAAGCAGCACCTTGGGAATAGTAGGCCCAATAAGAATAAGAAGAAATGCCAAAGCCAGAAAAAGGGAATTTCTGCAAATTGGCCACTCTTAAAAATACTAGGCTGCTAATCGCGATATTTCTTTCTTTTTTTCCATTATTTGTCTATGTTAATTTAATGAAATCTTTGAGTTGTAAGACTCCTACCACTGATTTTCTTCCAATCATTTGAGAAATAAAAATAATAATCAGAAATTAAAATAAGGGTATTTTAATTTCGAGAAAATGGAGTGATTACATTAAAGTAAAAAAAAAAACATTACTACATATAAATTTTTTTTCACATCAAGTCACGTCAATTTATGACTTTACTTTTATCAAATTTATTAAATTTTTATAGTTAAAATCATTTCTCTTATTCATCGAGAAATCCGTACTATTATTTTATAGCAATTATACGTGTATCATTTATTCGATAAGGTAAGAGATAAGCATTAAGGATTAAGCAACAAGCAGTGCAAGTTGATCATCCCAGTAAGATCACCATCATGAATTATTAATATTTATAATTTAGACCAATAATGGAATATTAATATAGGGAAAGAAATTATTGGTGGGAATCAAACCCACAAAATTGAGGACCTGAAATTTTCAACATCAAATGGCTTAACAATGGGGCATAGCTTATAAGCAAGTTGCACCGATCCAATATCCTCATTGGCCACTTTTATTTTCCTAGTCAAAGAAAAAAAGGTGCCGGACAAGAACCACAAAGCCCAAAGAAATCAATTTAAAAATATATATAGTAGACCGAGGGAACAAGATGTCTTGGGCATTGTGGCTAACAGGAATTGCTGGATGCTTCGATCGTGTCCGTGTTGAAAAAGTTTAATTCCTTTGTTTTGTTCTGAAGAATATAGTATAATTTTCAAATCAGCAGTGTATTTAGCATAAAGGGTCAGCTTTTTAAATTTAGAAAAGATCATATCAAGATTAGAAATTTAAGAAATAATATTTGGCGTTTTAATTAGTCGTATAAAAGTTCCGTATATTCTTCAAAATGGATAAATATAAGCTCTTCACATGAATAAGTCAGTTTTTTAATGATAGATCTTATTGTTTTTAAAGAAAATACATGATATCTAACATTACTAGGAAGTATATACATCCTAAGATAATGGTTTTCTTGTTCTGCATCAGGCGTGGATCGAATGACATGCGAACGCCTACTTTTTTGAAAAAGGGAACAGCCCTATCTGAAAGAACGTTGGATTTCTATGTAGAATGAAGACTACCCAGAAAGAAAACAAGGACAAGTAGGTGAAGATTACTATATATATAGATGATCTCTTTTAATTTCATTGACGAAACTGCAACAGGAAATCTGCAGATTATGGGATTTTCAAGTCTTCTTGGCCGATGAAAAGACTGCTGGTACAATAAATGAGTCACGTACGTCAAGTGCGAAGGGATAGAAGCAGCTGGCTTTTGGAATTTGCACTCAAAAGGACAACTTTATGGTCTTGTGCTAACATGCATTGAATTTAGTCCTCCATACGAGGGAAGGACCGAAGGTAAGGTATCTCCAACTTTAATCATAGTCTTTATGCACTCAAAACCCTACTCTTTCATCCAGATAAATGGCAGACATATATATTACCTTAGGCCTATATTCTGGATTCGAATATCAAATTTCTACATCAAGTTTCAAAGAAAGGCTCGAAACAAGTAATCCTCCACTCCCGGCGTTATTGCTTTATCACTTTTATCAGTGGATGCGCAGCGTAATGTAGTCTTTATACTCGCAAATCATTGTGTAAGACATATCATCCACGTATTCATGATATGAAACGAAACTGAATTGAAAGAAAATCTTAAGGCGTGCATGTTCATGACGATTGCTCTCGAATGAAATTTCTTAAGATATACATGACATTTTCCTTCATGCACTTGGGTCCATTGTGGTTGTAATTTCATCCGCCTCCATGATTCCATATCCCCAAGTTCAGTCAAGACAAGTTTTGGCACCAAGTACGTACCAACAACAGAGCAAACTTTAATTATAAAAAATAAATAAAATCTAGTTGCAAGCATAATTGTGCACTAATATATATACCAATCTATTAGAATTGATCAAAAAATAAATTTTATTAAAAATAGTACTAATTTAAATTTTAAATATAAAAAAATTAATATTGATACGTAAACTAGTATGCGACTTTGTTTGTATGTAACAAAACTCATTATAAAAACACGTAATTTTAATCTTATTAGATTATATATACAGTTGGTTTAATTAAAAACAACAATAATAAATGTCATATATCTATATTTAATATTCCGAGATATATTAATAATTTTAATATTTTTTTATTCATTAATGATAATAATTAAGTAGCCCCACCTCACAATAACAATTTTAGTCGTTTTCAAGGCCAGGTCCTCATGATAACTATATATAGTTAGTAGTATGAATTAGTCAATCTCATTGGCCACTTTTAACCTTGATCTTTCCACCAATCAATGTCACCCAATGATTCGCGGAAATGGATTATTGTCATTTTCAATATTCTAATACCGTCGTGAAATTCTAGTACTCTTGATCATTTTCCAACTTGTATATTTATTATATAAATACAAATATACATACATAAATATTATATATATGTGTGTGTGTGTTATGTTAGTCATGCAGCTTCCTCTATATATGTCTCGTTTCTTAGGTTAACTAATCAAGTTAGAGATCATGTATTCATTAAATCAAATCCAACATTATACGTAAGATATTACTCGAGCTAGCATGATTCAATATTATGTTATGTGGTCTCATTGTGCGGTCTTTGATTTTTCAAAATTAATATAGGCAGCGTAAGATGATGAATTTTGCTATATAACAGACTGGTGTGTAACGCATGCACCACTTATTATATGTACTCATTGGTCATGTGTTTTAATATATTAGAAAATAAGTTTAAAAAATAGGCTCTATTTTTGTCATAATGTATGAGTATTTTATCTTAAAGACCATATTTTTCGTCCCAAGTTGTAATTATTTGTTACAATATAATTTAAATAATTTTTTTTATTAAAACTTAAACTGACATTGTTTGGATATAGAAACGATTTCATCTTATCTTATCTCATCATTACAACAATAATATTTTATTCAATTTTCATCTAAAACTATTTTATCTCTCTATTCAAATTACACTTCAGAATAAAACACATTATTTCTCCTTTTATCTATAACAAAATTTGAACGAATAAACCAACATATATATATATATATTAGGGCTATACACCGATGGGTTTAGTATCGGTTTCGGTGCCAAACTAAAACCCCACTGACGTATGTCATGAGAACTCAAAACCTGCCAAAACCTTTCAATAGGAGAGAGAAAATCGATCATATCAATCTTAACGTGCGTCGGTAAAATTTTCGATTTACCGTCAGCATCGTCTACAATGAAAGAGTAGAAGTTGGTTGCATATGAGGAAACGGTGTATTGAGGAAGAAGAATAAGATGAGAGTTTATTAATCTATTTTGAAATAGTGCCGTTTCATTTTTTTTATTTACACTTTCAAGGGAAAAACAATGTTTTTTGACCGATTCAACAGTTTTCCAAAGATTCAAATCAATGTCGAAACGGCCGATATCAAGTTTCATCAATTTTTGCTCGTCGCCGACTGATTCTTTGCTCTAATGGACGGTTTGATTGATTTTCGACCAGTTTTGGTTGTTCTTATACATCCCTTAAATATATGATAATGAATTGTATACACCAAGTATCCTTTTGCATTGATTATGATGATGCAAGATTGAGCTCAAAGTGGAGAGAAGTGCATGTGAACCTATCTTTGCTCATTGGGGCCAGTGGTTGGGATGGATTGAGTTGAGTACGCAGCTATCTTAAAAAATATATAAATAAATAAATATTAATTGAAGAATAATTATAATAAAACCCGCCTGTCAACCTCACCAACTCAGCCCTTCTCTTCCATCTCTCAAAAACTAATATTATACTCCGAATTTAGAAATAAAACCCCCATCTTCTGACTTCTATTTCCCATTCTAGCCCCTCCATTACCCAAAATCCCAAGCTGTTATAAAACTGATAAGTTCCAACTCTATGTGTCTCCGTCTCTGTCTTCCCCACTAATTCCCACACACACACACACATCACTAATGGAGAAAGGCGAGGGCTCATCGATGGCGGAGCATGACGAAACGCACAAAACGACCCACCACCTGGCGGTCCCACCAGGGTTGACCCAGTGCGAGTTTGACGAGTTGAAG
The DNA here is from genome assembly GCF_018687715.1 of Carya illinoinensis. NCBI lineage: Eukaryota > Viridiplantae > Streptophyta > Magnoliopsida > Fagales > Juglandaceae > Carya > Carya illinoinensis. The sequence goes on from NC_056763.1 coordinate 23,683,867, forward strand.
CGGTTCGTGATCGAGTTCCACACCTACAGGCTCGGGCCCGGCCAATGCTCCTCCCTGATGGTACAGCGCATAGACGCGACTCCCGACATCGTCTGGTCCGTCGTTCGGCGCTTCGACAAACCCCATACCTACAAGCACTTCATCAAGAGCTGCACGGTGCAGGAAAACTTCCATATGGTCGTCGGGTGCACCAGGGAAGTGAATGTCATCTCCGGGCTTCCTGCGGCCACCAGCACCGAGAGGTTGGATATATTGGACGACGAGCGGCACGTCACAGGGTTCAGTATTATCGGAGGGGAGCACCGACTGCAGAATTACCGGTCGGTCACGACGGTGCACGGGTTCGACGGCGACGGGAAGGCCCGGACTCTGGTTATGGAATCGTACATGGTGGACATGCCGGAGGGGAACACCGAGGAAGACACGCGTCTGTTTGCGGACACCGTGGTGAGGTTGAATCTGCAAAAGCTGGCGTCAGTCACCGAAGCCATGGCTCGTGGCGGTGACGGCAAATCCGAGACGATTTAAGAGAAAAAGATACAACTGCGATTTCAAACGCAACAAAAAGGTTGCGATCTTCCGTTCTGTCTGTTCTTTTTATTTTTCCTGTGTTCTTTTAAATTCCCTCTGAAATCGAGTTTTTGGAGCATGCATATCTTTATTTTTGGTTTCAACGCGACCTGTAAAATCACCGAAATATCCTCCTCTCCAAAAAATCACGTGATTATATATATGAACTCGAATGATAACTTCCTACGTTGGAATTGCTGAAAGATGAACCATAAAACACAACATATAATGTTTCAGGCCCAACGCACGTGTATAGAAAATGTCGGGGGTGAGGATATTGATGTATTTTCATGTGTCATTGCTGTGAATACGATGTCTACTTTTGGATGAAGAGATGGATCAAAGTCTTTTGAGTTTCGTTTTTCCTTTTCATTCCGTTGAACTGTTCCTCTCTTTTGTTTGAAGCCTTCACATGCGTTTTGTTTCCAAGTGAGAATGACATTGAAAGCTAGTACTCAGTAGTGATGGTCATTTATTTCCTCATCGATCAGCATCACTTTTAATTTTACCCCTTTTTTTTTTCACGTTTCTAATTACAAGAATCCAATGAGACATTTAACCACTAGGAATGAGTCAAGTGCTAAAAGTTTTAGACCTGAGCTTCCACAAGTCTAAAATTCAAATTTTTTTAGGTGGCTTTTAATTTTGTCCTATTTTTTCATGTTTTTTATTATAAGAACAATAAATCTATTCATCATCTTAATTCTCATCATCTTAATTCTCATCATCTTAATTCTTATCATCCTATAATGTGATATTAAAAGATTGGTTCATAAGTAAAAAATAATAAATAGTCTCTAATTATCTAATATCACATCGTGAAATAATGAGAATTGAGATGATGAATAGCATTACTATTATAAGAATCCAATGAAAGATTTATTCCCGATGATTGACTCAAGTGGTAAAGATCTTGGACTTGAGGGACTTAGGGATATGCTCCTTCAAGTTTAAGATTCAAATTTTCTAAGGTACAAACAATCAAAGGTTCAAGTCTAAGATTCAAATTTTCTAAGGTACAAACAATCAAAGGACTATCAGATTGAAGAATTTTTTTTTTTTTAATTCTTCGAGATGCATTTATAGAAAATTCTTTATAGAGAACCTGTGCATCCCGAATTAGTTGGGACGTTGTTTCCCAATAAATAAATAAATAAAAGAATCCAATGAAAGATTTGGGTCTTCACTTTCTACTTCGAATCTACACTAAATACATGAATTTCTTGCTGGAAATGCTGTGACTTACAATCCAAGAAACTACTCTGCCAAACTTTATTCCCACTTGATGTTATAAAATATATATATATATATATTGTGCTGTCTATAGAGTAAAAGAATTGCACTGTCTAGTAACCTCTACTGGTACACTTTATTATATGAAATGTAATATTATTTTGAGGTTTATATGGAGTAAAACAATACCCTATTCACAGGTGAAAACAACATATGAAAGCGGGGTTAAAGTTGAATTCAAACCCTACTTTGAGGTTGAAATGGCTTGCCCCTAGCTAGGGCTTGGTTTCTGTAAATCAGAGAAAATGGACTAGCACCAATTATATATATATGTCAGGTGTAACAGTACTGCTGGATTTTATGCACATGTAGGGTTTAATCTTGCTTTTTCTGTTCATAAAGAAGACATGACAACCACAGTTAGGGATCTTTCACGTCCGAATTACAAAGCCATTGACTGAAGAATAATTACATTACTCCAAATACTGAAACAATAATCACATATTGAAGGGTTTCTGGGGAAGCTCAAAGATATTACAACGGAGCCCATTTCTGGCAAGCACTTGAGGTGGCATTCTGTTTTGAGCTTCAGGCCAAAAAAAATCACTCTTTATATGCAGTTCATTTGCTCAGAAGATTCAGTCTCTCCAATTTATATGCAGTCTTTTATTTTTTGTACCAAACCAAACTCTTTTTGAGTTATTTTAAGTTTTGTGCCCTAATATTTATGTATTACTGGGCCATGCATGCCCTAATTGTCAACCTGATCTCCATCTCAACCATTTTGCGTCCAAACTTGGATGTTTTGGTTAAGTGTAGTAAATCTATGTATTAAAATCTACCATAGATACGACTTCTAATGGAAATGTCATATCTTCTTTTTATAAATAAAATTGTTACAGACTTAAAAAAATTATACAAATTATACTCACAAACTGATTTAGTTTTTTAAAATTCGTTAGATCTGTTTTTTAATAAAAATAATTTTACAATTTGACGCATATCAAGTTATATAAATTTATGAGTTTATATTTATGTAATCTTATTATAACTAAAGTATTTTCTTCTAAAAAACTATATATGGCATAGAGAAATGAGCAACTAAATTTTTATTTTTTATTTTATTTTTAAAATGGGTAATTTTATAATTTTTACACCCCCGGGGAAAATGGATACTTACTTCAAAAAATAATAGCGTGTCACTGTGTATGATGATGATGTGAGGCCGGGAAAGGTGGTATTGTGTGTGGGCCATTGGCATCGTAGTTCACGCAAAGCCCATTTCTCATTTATAAACATTATATTAATCGTGAGTTGGTGAGATGAACAGCTATTGGTCTTTGATCTATCTATTTATATATAAGCATTGTCAACGTCTTCATGTTGGGTTGCTGACATGGCACTTTGGGTTCTTTTTGTTTGGTAACCGTAGGCAAATGAAGGAAATGAATATGATGATTAAAAAGAATGAGTAAATATTTAAATACCGTTCTAGGTTGTGTGACTTTTTTATGTAAATTTTAGGTTTGTTGATTATTTATTTATTTATTTTTAAAATGCACTAGATTTACGTAGAACTGTACAAATCATTTGTAAAAAATTGAATAGCATTTGCTTTCAAACATTATCAGTTTCTTTTAAAATTTCTCTACTCATTATTTCCACGCACCGTAGTTTAATTTTTGAAATTAATTGAATTATTCTATTCATCATTCATACACTATATATTTAATAAAAAATAAAATAAAATACATATTATGTATGAGAATGATGAATAGAATTTTTCATTTGTTAATATACGAGGTAAATAGGACCATGATCTCACTAATTAGTACAATATCGTTTGGTTTGAGAATGAAATTTTGCTAGTGATGGATATATTATTATATTTATTTTAAACATTTTAAAATGATAGGAAAATAAAAGAAGATGATTTCTTTGAGTGATTTATATTGTAACTTGTTATATGTTAATTCCATGGTTTTTTAAAAAGGTAAGATGCACCATTCTCGCATAGATGTCTTGAAACAGAACTCTGCATCATAAGGTGACTTTTCATTGATATAAAGTAGTCGTAGGATATTTTTGGTCAAATTCATCTTAATTTATTTTAAATTATCGATTGGTGAGATTTATTGTTTTTTTTAATTTTTTATTAAAAATTAAATATATTTCAAACTATTTTACATATTTATTTTACATATTTAAATATTTTTTAATAAAATAATTATTATTTAAAAATCAACCCAAATTATCTCAATCACTGCACCAAACCAAAAGACTACACAAAAGAAAGCATGGCCTGCCAACAAAAGTTCTTTGAATAATAATTTTTCTGGGAAAGTTTCATGGGATTGCAAGGCAATATTATGTATCATCAGTCTTGTCAAAATCTCTCGCTGGGTCCATAAATCCAATTCTAATATTCACTTTAGTCTTTCCACAATGCTAGTGTAGATATCAAATAGATAAATAATTTGTATAAATGTTAATAAAAAAATATATATAAATCTTACTTAAAAAGGGTGTAAAAAAATTATTATTTATTAATAAGATTCACATTTTTTTATACAGAACTTATATGAAAGTTGTCTATTTAAATTTGTATGTAACGTTACTTTTTTTAAAATATTTTTAATTATTAAAAATAAATAAAAATAAAAATTTACTAATAATTATTTTTTTATTTATAGAAAATAAAAATATATAAATAATCAAATCACACTAACATTTTTTTTTTCCAATATATCATCAGCCTTTCCACACTAGTGACGGAGGAGGAGGAGGAGAAGAAGAGGAGGCTAGCTAGTAGCTTTGATGATTGTCTGCAGCACGTGAAGAGCACTAACCCCACACGGCAAAGTCTTTAGAAAACGACTTCCAACAGCAGAAGAAGAGGCCATCTCAGAGCATTTGCATTGTTTTTCTGTGCAGATATACAAAATCATATTTTTTAGAGATTGATTTTGTCATTTTTTTTAAAATTATATTAAAATATGTATCTTTAAGTCAAAATATTATTATTTTATTATTATTAATTTTTTTTATCTAAAATTTTTATTTTTATATAAATTTTGCAATTAGCTGCCATTATAAATTTTATTATTTTGCCATTATAAATTTTATTATTTAACCTATGTTCAAAATATCAATTTCATGTATTTAAATATTATCGATTTCATATATCAAAATGATCAAATTTATATATATTAAAAATATTAACATATGCTCAAAAGCAGTTTGTATTAACATGTGCTCAATATTACCAATAAATACTAAAAACAATTTATATAATCAATATAATACAAATTTTATGTATTAAAATCAACTTAATACAAGTTTCAAAAAGTTGATTTTGATACAAATTTATACACTTAATACAAATTTCTCCAAGTTGTCTAAATCAATACAAATTTTCAACACCAAAAACAATACCAAGCAGTCAAAACAAACAGCACCACCACCAAAATAGAATACAAGCAGTCTAGAATACAAGCAACAACTCCACCATACAATCAAAACAAGAAGCAGCTCTACTAGCAAGCAGTAACTACAAGTCTTTCAGAAACTCCAACAACAAATTAAAAACAGCACATTATAACGAAGAATTATCAAAACCAATAACAAATTACAATCAAACATCTTCAAAACAGCAACTGAAGAATCTCAAGATTAAAAACAGTTTCCTAACAGCAACTTCATGCCAATTAAAATAGGATAAATATTGTGATGCCAAGCATTGTGATGATATACCAAACATTTTTTAAGGAACCACAGGCTAATTAGATGACTGAAGGTGTACCAATTTTCCCTTTTAAGACATTCATATGAAATTATATACATATATGATTTTTAGAGAGCCCTAAAAGTAAATTAAAGATATTTAAATAGGTTCGCAAATACACCAAAAGCAGTCAAAATAACTATTTGATCTTTGATTATTTCTGACTAGCTAAACTTTAATTATACTTATTAATTATACTAATCTAAACAGCACAGGACAAATACATAATAGCAGCATAATCGAAACCATAATCTAAAACTAAGACTAGAAAATCGAAAGGTAATCTAAATTAAGCAAAACTAGAGGACAAAGCAATGAAATACTCTGTTATGCTCCTACATGTTTACAAAAATAAAGGATCCATTTACAAAAATCAAAAAATTGAAACCCTAAATTCATCCCTAAAATAAGTTTAGAAACCCTAAATTCATCCCTAAAATAAGTTTAGAAATTAAAACCCTAATCTAGATTAAACAAAGTATTCAAACAACAATTAGAAAATCAAAATCTATGTAATAAAATCTCTAGGCAAAACAAAGATATCAATATTTAATTTACCCTAGGTAGTTGATACAAAAAACACAAGATGGTGGAGCGGCAAATGGTGATTTCCAAGTTAGTGGCAATTGAGGAAGTGCACCATCCTTGTGGCAGGCTGAATCCTTAAAAAAAATTCCATGATCAATAATTTTGGGAGGGAAAAATAGGGAATGTTCACTCCGCCAAAGAGATAATGAAGAAATAGAGAATAGAGAGAGAACATCATACATGACTGTGACGAGAAGAGTCTAAAGTTATCGCCAGGTCCGTCAAGAACCGTTGTAAGAGATTGTTGTGCTTTTTCTTCCCTTAGTGCTTTGTTCGAGTAGAGGGAGGGAGAGAGAAGAGAGAGGTCTCGGGATGAAAATGAATCTAGTTGACATCAAGAAAGAGAGAATGGAAGGAGAGAGAAATAATTATTAAAATAATATTTATAAAGGAAATAGTAGATTTTCAAACTTGTAAAAATATTGTTCATAGATATATAAAATTATAGTAATGCATAATCCAATACAATCAAATTAAGAGTCATATTATGTAAATATGTCTTTACATTTACATATACAGATACCAATTCGAATAGTACTCTAAAGCGGACGCGTCATGCATACAAGTTGTCATCTTGATAATTTAAGAAAGGAAAAGAGAAACAAGAGAGAGTATGGAAGCTACAAGGAGCATCTTTAAGGTGAGGGAACTCAATTATGCATCAATCTATATTAATGGCAAATAATCTTTTCCCCAGATTTTGAGGCCTTTGTTTTGTTCACGATAAACACTACTTTATCCTCTAAAGTGTACCGTTCGTCATTTTAATTTTTTTATTTAATGATTAAGAAAATAATTTTAAGTTTATTGGTATATTTTTTATTTTTAAAAATGTGAAAAAAAAAAAGAGTTTAAAAGGTACTAATGGTAACAATGAGCTCTTTACTTATTCATTGGTTCTGTTTGCTAGAAAAGATGTAGGCACTACTAGAAGTAGATCGGTCAGGCTATATTTGGTTGTCAAAATCATTTCAATTTATTTTAAATTAATTATTAAAAAAATTATAAAACACACTAATTTTTCAACTTCTTGTTAAAAAAAATTAATAATAATTAATTTCAATTTATTTCATACATTTAAACATGTATCTTAATTTATATATATTCAAATACATTTCAATAAAATCTATAAAATATTATTATTTATAAATCAATTCAAATTATTTGAAATTATCTCGATATTTAAATGCAGCAATTTCAGAAAACAAATTCGGAAATGCAAAGTAATAAGTTTCAATCCAGGCAACTCGAAAGATGAATCCCGGAATGCCAGCCTACGAATGTTATTTAGCTACAGTCTGAATGGAGCGTGCAGGTTATAAAGCAATAATGCCCATTTTAAGCGATTTCTTCTATCAATCACTTAAATAACAACTAGTATAATGTGTCATATCACTCACTAAAATATGATTGAAGTTGGCAAAATTTAGAATGAATAGATAATTACTCAATTGGTTGGCCTTCAAAAATCATTTTCTCCCCAAGGGGAAAGAATTTCAGAACCCCATCCCCAAGAATAATCCCTCCCTAACTTTATCACTCTTTGGTATGCTAATTAAACAGTTTTTTGATATGTTTGTCTTTTGCGACAATAAGGTTCAATTTCTATGGAAAATTAAATAAGGCTATACTTTCTATGGAAAACTACATAGATATAGCTGTCAGACAGATCTATACATGATTAAATATTGTCAGTCTCTTTGTTTTCACAACTCATCTCATTTTAACTTGTTATCCAAACCTCCCTATTTGTCTTTCGTCTATCGAATGCTTGGTCAAATAATTCCTCTAACTGCCTGAAATAAATTATTTGCTTTTTAATTATTCAGTAATGCCCACCATATTTTATACCTCGTGTGATTTGAGAGGTCTTTTTCTTTATTTATATATACATATTTTTTATTCTCTTAATTTATTTAATAGATTTACAAGTCCGATATCAACGTTAACAATATTGTGATACCAACACCTCATGCAAGAGCGTTGTTGGTAATGTAGGTCCATGAAGTATTCAGGCGATTGTGTGAAGGTCGACCGAACTTGTATTTGCTCGATATTCCGTGATTTTCCTTTCTTTTAATATTCTAACACATACAATATATATATATATATATATATATATATATATATATTTAGAATAATACTAAATACAGTTTTAAAATATATAAGTCTCGTGTATTTCTTTAAAAAAATAATAGAGTTTAGTATTAAAAAAAAATATGTAAATGCCACTCACTTCTTTTGAAAAAGAGTAAAATTTATTATTAAAAAATTATTTTTTTACATAGATTCTATGTTTATTTAAAAAAAAAAAAAAGTATATAACGCTTGCACACTTCATGACTGCAAAAATTCATTCATTTTAAAACAATAATTTTTTCATAAAGTTTTCATATTTAAGTAATGTTAAATTTAGTCCTAAGATGTACACACCACACACTTTTTAAAAAAAAAAATGTGGAGTCCACAATTATTTTTTTCAGGTAAATTTTATTTTTATCTAATTTTTTTAAAAAAATATATAAAATTTACGTATTTTAAAATTACAAATATCATTTTTATTTATATTTATCCATTAAAAAACAGAATTCTATTGCGTACAGTTGTTTTGTTCTGAATCATTCGCTCAGCACTGAAGTCTCAAGATCGGATCCCATTCAGCGGGATTGATATTTGATGGTCTAAAAGAGAGAAAATAAATCTTAAAATATTTTATTAAAAAATTTCTTATTCTTTTCAAATTTCAAAATAAAAATTATATTCTAATAATATTTTAATTTTATAATATTTTTATTTAATTTTTTCTCTAATTTTTTTCTAAAATTTTATAATATATCTCAATTCAAATCATTTCATTACTATTCATAAACCAATCAACCAAATTATCTTACCTAATCTCATTATTTAAACGAGGGCTAAATCCCTTCTCCAAAGTAAAGACAGATTTTTATTTTTGTTTGTTTTTTAATTTCTTTCCAGGAAAATGCAAGAGAGATAAGAGAGAATCAAAATTCCTGTACTGTCGGTGTCTGACCTCACTGAAAATAGAGAGATGCATGCACAACCCTACCTAACAAACTTCTCCTTACTGTCCCGGGAAAGTAGAATACAAGTGGCTTCAATATTCTTGACAAGCAATATCATGGCTCAGCTCAAGCCAATAACATTCAAGGTGGAATGGTTCCAAAACACTGCTAGGCTTTAGACATTGAGCAGGGGTGGCTGATTGTATTACCTCGACCCAGATGCAACTAAAGATCCAAGCTTTTGTGCCTTTTGACCAAAAAAATCTCATAAGTCAGCCCCCCTTTTGTGCTAGGGCCCCCCCTTTTCACAATCACCTCTGCAGTCTGCAGTATCATCTTTAGCCAAAACCTTGACACGCCAACATGCATAGTTGATGGCAAGTAGTGTAAACGACATAGATTGCTGCAGCGCCCTACATCGGAACTGAATCCTAGATCCCTAATTTGAAGTAACATAAAGGCATGCAACCTTGTATTGAGCAAGCATCCAAAGGAAAGCTTAATTGTACATAGCAAAGACAGCTTAAACTTGCATGAGAAGCCCTAGGTAGTTTACATAAGAAGCCTAAGTTATTACACTACAATGACAAAAATTCCAAAATGATAAGTTTGGGTTTTCAATATTCAAACACATCAGAAGGCATCACTCTAACAAGCACAGCCATTTTTTCAAGAGACTTAATTCATCGAAGGCAGTACTCGGGTCAGATGGAGTACCAACACAACAAATGTCAATTACACCAAATTACTAAACACGTTAGTAGTATTAACCTGGGTTTGTACCATTGACCAGCAGCAATTTATTACACTTCTTCATCGACACAACCCAATCTCTTTCTGAACCAACTAAAAAGAACAGACAAATAGTATTTTTTTTAATTATAAAAAGGGCAGCTCGATATCAAACCAATATTTCATACTCAGAATTGACATATCATATAAAAAATGACCACAAAATCCAGAAAATAATTCTATCCACTTGACACCACTCAAATAATCTGTTGGCTGCACTGATGAGGCCTATTATTTCAGAGTTCGAAGCCCTTCAAGTAAGGAGAAGTCTTGCTAAGCATACATGATACACCTCATTTTAACCTTATACATAGCTGAAAATGGACTTTCAAAACCTTTTACTCATGCATTATACTGCATACATCTTTGGCCAATATTATGCCCAGGAAATATCTATAAGTCTATCGATATTGCTCATAATATATATTATATTGGTTTAAGTTCATATAAGTACTTCAGGAAATGGTTCGCGTCAGCATCAAGCATTATACTAAGGATGGCGCAATATTGTTTGAAAGACGGGGGAATGGTTGTGCAGCAAGCAGACATTACAATGGCAAAATCGATGCAACATGGATGAACACAGGAGCTGATTAAAATTATAATAATCCAGCAAAATCTTGGGATCGCAGTATATACATGATATTGTCGCTAGATCTTATTGACATCCATAGGGCGGATTAAAACCTAAGTAATGTCTGCAACACATCTCTAAACAAGCATGGCCCTTTAAGTGAGAATTTAGCCATATATTCAACAAATCAACAAACAAAAAATGGATAAAAGTATTAACACCAGGCAGATAGAAAAGAAGTTGAATTTGAGCTCAAAATAGTGGATGCAGATAAATCACAAGGAAAAATGTATAACATGTTTATGACTTGACTTAAACTTCAGTAAATCACCCATAAAAAATGAGATACATATTTTGTAGATACATTGTGATAATCTCCCCCTCCAATCACTTTCCAACACAAATCAAGTCAGTTCATAGACAAACTGGAACTGCTCAAACAATAAAAATATTTATTATAATACCAGCAGTGTGTGAAACAACAGGCGAATTAGCTGAAGATGAATTTGACTTTAAACAATATAATATTACAAAAAACATGAGAATTCTTGCCCTAGAAGTCCTGCATTAAAATTTTGTATGTCTTTGATCCTACCTCCTTTCATGTTACAGCTCTGTCCAATTGTCCAGTTGTGTTCTCTGCCTTTCACTAAGTGACCTAATGTAAGAGTTGCCCAAAACGGAAAGATAGCAGCCGTTTCAGAATCCACTATCAAAACACGCTATAAGATGGACAGAAATTAATGAGAAACAAGATAAATGAAACAAACACTGAAAGGACCTCTCACAGCAACAGTGTACAGCACATTTTCACAAAGGACCTCTTACGTTCCCACGAGAAGAGGATGCATAAGGATACCCATCCCTGATCAAGCAATAATCTCACAAGCACAAGATGCTCTGACAAAGATTATTGGTCCCTCCATCTTGGACTTAGGATTGGAAAGAACCCTGAAGGGGATAATGGAAATAGCCCTGGCGAAAGTGGAGGTTGAGGCCCTGGGCCTAAAATCCCTGATTGAGCCATGGGCGAAAATGCAAAATTGGGTGACGGCGGAGGAAAATGCATCCCAGGTGAGAGCAATGGATATGGTGATCTCGGTGACAACCAATTCATATAACCAGAAGGGGATGGCAAGAGGAACTGAGAAGTTGGAGAGGGCAAAAGAGCAGGACCATTCATCTGAGGGGTAGAGAGATTAGGCATAGGTGGCGCAGGACCATTCATTCTTGGGGATGGGAGAGCAGGCATGGAAGGATTAGGAAGTAAAGCAGTTGACCGTGGCTGAACCTGAATTTGACCTGGAAACTGCGGTTGTGATTGAGCTTGAGCTTGGTTGCCCCTTGGACCTGAATCCATTATTGAGTTTTGAAGGTACCGCATGTAAGCCGAGATAGGAGACTCGGCTGTATTTGGCCAACTTGGATCCCCAGGTGTGAACGGTTGCATTGGTGTGGGCGATGGCTGTCCAAACTGACCAGGTCTGACAAAGCTATTATTGTACATCATTGGTGGAGGAGCAGCAGGGACCGGCATGGGGGGGGGCATATGAGGTCGGTTGATGGGTGTTAACGGGGGAGGCCGAATTTTCTGCAGCCGCATATTCTGGGGTTTAGGTGGGTTGTTTGGGGGTCTAGGAAGAGATTCTTGAGAAGGCGAACCAGTAAGCTGCTGAACAATATTCCGAAAGTCGTTCTTGCTGATGTTGTAAACCTGAGGCTGAGGTTGTTGCCTAGCAGGATTATTTCCAAAATTTGGTTGGTGCAAAGGACTCTTCTTTATATTTTTCCCCATTTTATTCACACCCAAATGATCATTATTATGCCTGTTCTTGGAGTTGTCCATTTGATAAAACTAAAAACCCAAAATCACACCAGCAAAGAAATACCGCTTTTTGCAGAGCCACACAAAATCAAATCATTCATATGCTTCAAAGCGGTACCCAAAACTTAAAACTGGAGCTCAAATTCTGTCAATCTTTTTATAGAATCCAGCGTCAATCTCCAACCATTTCGGCAAACTATATACTTGATTTTTCTATACCCAAAAACCATTCACGTCTTCAAAAGAAAACCCAGAACCTCAACATTCAAGCTCAAAACAACCGTGAGTCCGTGACTTGTTCCAAGTGAAGAAGCATAGAACACAGATCAACCCCACGAAGAGCAACAAATAGCAAACCTGAGAATCAGAAGCAGAAAAACATACCCTTTTCTTCGCTCAGTGCAACCAACAAAATCCAGATTCAATCAGCTTCATAGAACCCAAAAAGACTCCCCAAATCTCAAGCTCAGATACTTGAATTATACCAAATTAAAAATCTGAAATCTGGCACAAGACACTACCCGACAGAACCCAAACCCACAAAATTAGGCCAACAGGTGAACCGCCAATGTTCTAAAAGATCAATTCCAACAAGAAATCCTCTTCAAGGGTGTACAAACTTCAACAAGAAATAAGCAAACGTAAAGAAAGCAAGAGACAATGAAGAGAGACAGAAAGGGATCGGAAAAATTACGCCTTGACTTGCGGAACTGAACACCAATGAAAGTCCAACTGCATATTCTCCTTCTTATTCTTCTTCTTCTTCTTACTCTGTGCCTCTAATTTCTCTCCACACGAATACGTAACCCTAGGGGTCGAGCTGAACAGAGACTAGCCTGCCCAAAAGGTCAACAATGAAACGAAATAAAACGAACGACTCTTATTCTATTGAGAGAAATGGGCAGTGTTGGAGGACCCACTAGTGGAGGGACCCGGTGACGACGGGCATACGTTAAAACTTAAAATTCGTCTGAAACTGGTTGCCGGGTCTGGACGTCTGCGAGCGAGAGAGAGAGAGAGAGCGAGCCCAGTCAAACATCGACGTAATTAACGCCGATGTTGCTACTCAATCTGTGACTGTTTGTCTTTGTGTGTGCTTTTGGATTTCCTTTAAAGATGACGAGGGTGTTGCACATATCTCAGAGCAAAATTGGAAAAATTATGCCAAACATATCTCATAGAGAATAAAATCAAATCTATCACAATCCTGCAAACAATTATGATTTTCTAATTGTTAACAAATCCCAAAATAATGTATTTACATGGAAACCAAAAGAACAGACAACTACTGGGGCCAAACCACAGAGATTTGTAAACAAAAAGCAAACAATTTTAATATTAGGTTTTTTCTAAATTTTTATCTCAAAAAATTTTTAGTGTATTCTCAAGTTTTTATTTTAAAAAATTTCAACTTTCTTCTCAAATTTTCATCTAAAAGAAATTAAACTATTAGTAAATAAATAAATAAAGGAAGTAACAAAAAAAAATAAAGACCAAATGGTTAAAAAAAGGAAGTAGCAAAAAAAAAATATCATTAGTAAATAAATAAACAAAAGAAGTAGAAAAAAAAAAACCAAATGATTAAAAAAAATGAAGCAGCAAAAATAAATCACCATTAGTAAAAAATAAACAAAGGAAACAGTCAAAAAAAAAACAAATGGTTAAAAAAAAGAAAATAGAAAAAAAATTACACTATTAGTAAATAAATAAACAAAGTAAGCAGCCAAAACAAAACCAAAAAAAATGACCAAATGGTTTATCTCAGTTAAAAAAAAAAAGCAGCGAAAAAAAATATACCATTAATAAATAAATAAATAAAGGAAGCAATAAAAAAAAGGAAGCAGAAAAAAAAATTGCAGCAGTGGTAAATAAATAAATAAATAAAATATTATAAAAAGTATTACAAGTACTTGTGGGTCCCATCATATTACTAACAATAATAAAATTAAATTAATCTCATCTCATTTCTAAAAATAAATACATATTTTATCTAATTTCATCTAATTTTATCTCATTTTTATATATCTTAAAAGATTTTATTTCATCTCATCTCATCTCATCTTTAAAAATAAACTAGGCCTAAAAACAAATTAAGCTTAAAAGAAAGACAAGAAAGATTACACCTTTATATCTCTAAATTAACACCCATTTTTTGTACTAATTCATCAAAATTTCACTTTTAAGTACTTGGAATTTTTTTTTTGTTACGTACTTTTGTAATTTAGCACGTGGATAAAAGCGAAGAATGCTGTTGCTTTTATAGTTAGTAAGACATCATAATATCATATCATCAATTTGTAGATGACGTGTCGGTCGGAACTCTGATGGTGTTTTATTCCATAACTGGTCAAGCAATATGTACTTATTAATTCTATTTTAGTTCAGATTTATATAGAAACAAAGATTTATAATTAGAGAAGTGTTACGGTTAATAAAACGATTTTATAAACTTAAATACATAAATTATTGTGACTTCATATTATATATTAGATTTATTTTATAATAAAAATAATTTTACAATTTAAAATACATAAATAACCCATATCAATTTCTGAATATATTTTTATAATATTTCTTTGTGATTAAAACATTTATATTGATTTTTTTTAGCAAATAAATATTTTATTTTCAATACATTGTTATATAAATCCACGTTAGTGATCAAGGGGAATGCGGGCAGCCGCCTGCAAGTTAGGCAGATCACGCATGCCTTATTTTTTATTAGCAGCCGAAGTGTTTGTAGATATGTTAAAGAAAAGAAAAAGCCCTCATGTTATGCGTATGTGAGTTGGAAGTCCCATTCATTTGAACTTGAGTATTGTTGCATTACACTTACCAGAATTAAGGACCGATGCAGGCCACCCTTATAAAATTCAATGATTATGGTGGAAAATCATGATTCTCTGATCTTTATCTTCTTTCATACCATAAATCAGAAAACTTCAAAACTCATAATCCATGCATTTAGATCTCTCAAACCAAATCTAGCCAGCTTATGTACAACTTCTGTGGAAGAGTCGATTAAGGGCGGCTTAATACAAATTAAGGTTTAAGATAAAATTTAAGTGACTTATTCTTAATTATAATACAATAAAATATAAATTATTATACTGAATCTTTTTTAATAAAATAAGACTTTATTTAAAATATTTAAATGAAAGTTTTGAATTTATATTTAATGCAACAATTTATAACGAGGACTCGTTACAAATTTTGTTCCTCAATTTATCAATATCTAAGAAAACAAATTATTTAAAAATAGAAATTATTCATTATATTAAATATTAAATTTAGTATTATGAGACGTTGCAAATGTTGAAAAATGTAAATATTATTTAAATTTGACTTAATAAAATGATTTTTATATTTTTTAAAAAATAAAATGTATCTTCACTATTAATTTTGAAGACTTTGCATAGGATCATTGCGTAAGTGGCTTTACAATTGAGTCGGCCCTAGAGTCAAGTTCCCCAACTTCTCATGGTCCTACTTCAATTGTATGGCTATAAAATTATAGTATAACAACATTAATAAATTCCCAATCTATCATAAGATGACATATTATTAAAAAGATAGTATAAAGTTTTATCGCATGTCGTCCTTTAATTGGAAAAAAGTATCACACCATCTTTTTTTTTTTTTTTTGATGGAAGTATCACATCATCTATATTATTGGAACCGATAACTTTCAATAATGTTACATAGAATAATTATTCTCGAACAACCAAGGCAACACATATGTCAACAACATAGGCTATTTTTGGGTAATAAACTACAAATTCATCATGTCATCCCATGGAATTTCAAAATTGAAACCTCCAAAGTCAAAAGACTGTGCCAGCAACTTAACTCTTTCCTATTTTCAACAGATAAATCAACACGTCGTTCTACTTTTCTTGACTCCAAATGATCCATATGTACACATCACCAAGCCTCTCTATCTTGTTAGGTGGTATTAGAATACTTAAGAAAGGGCCAATTCATTCCGTGTCACTGCTCTGGTTTCAGCTTTCAAGAAAATCCTATGATCTTTTTGTTAGAATATTTTTAAATATATGGGCCTCCTTTGATGGTGGATTTTTGGGTTTTGCTAAGACTGATTTGGAGATATAGCCCATAATTAATGGTCTTGTGTGAGGCCCAACAGTAAGTTGATGGGTGATCATTTCGGATTGAAATATATATAAATAATAAAAAATTTTATATGCAATCATTTTTATATATTTATTATGTATTATTCTAATATAATTATTTACGACACTTTTTTTTAATATAAAATAATTGATTTGGCCAATCACATCAGTAAAATATATAAAAAAAATATAAAAATAACTGTATAAAGCAGAATTTTAAATTGAGGGATAACAATGAATGCTTTTATTTGAGCTTAATTAGGATGCATTTTCTACTTTCATCTCTAAATTCTCTCTCATTTCTGTTTTTCATATCCATTAATTCAGTCCACTCCCCTTTTTGTTTTTTTTTTTCTTTCGATCAAATTATGTATTTCCAATGCCTTAAATGATAAATTTCCTAAAAAAAGGAGTTTATTGACTTTCTCAATTTCAAAACATTTTAGAATATAGCAAATTAAAAACAAAACAAAAACATAATATAAGCATGCGCTGTATATATATAAAATGAGTTCAATAAATTCATAACAAAATTTAGATTTCTTAGTACATTATCTTTGATTTAGATCCCTTAAAATTTTTACCTTAAGAGCTATAGCAGGAGAGAAATGAACATACAAAGTGTATTGTACGTACAACATTTAATGATGCCTGAAAATTTACGCAAATAACTATAAATGTTATGAGAACCACTTTGTGTATATATCTCTCACACTTCAGGTCTAATATATGGTAACCTCGTATAAGAAGTATACAATACAGAGGATTGTCGGGACCCTAAGAACACTTCAGTCAACTGTAATAATTTTACAGAAGAGAAATGTTTTAGTTATAAAGAGATTCTATAAAAGTAAAGTTATAAATTGACGTGACTTAATATAATACGTTAGATTATAAAACTTATTTTATTTAAATGTAGATGTAAGGTACAATATGAAATTATGTTTGTTTGTGGCTTTATTTTGATAAGCTATCTTTATGTATGTAGCACTCTCTCTTTACAGAATGGAGCGAAACCAGTGAGCTACACGGCTGAACATAGTAAAACGAAGCATGCAGGACAGTGACGAAGAGAATCATCGTATCCATGAACCCGTTGAAACGTTAATTACTTACCTCCAGGAGACATATATATTCGGATTCCTTAGGTAATAATGCAGCTAATTCCCACAACAATACGTCCCACGGAAACATGAATTAGCTTCACTGCACTGCACTGCACAATTATTCCTTTCTTTCTTTTTTGGGATGAGTGTGTACAACATTTTTGATTGAAAAAATCTTCACAACCTCCCAACACCCCCCACTTTACATTTTTTTTAATTTTTATTATTTTAATTTTTATTAAATATTTAATATATAAATAATGAATAAAAGAATTAAATTAATTTAAAAAGAATAAATTCAAAAAAAATATTAAAAAATTAAAAAAAAAATGGAGTGTGGTGTGTTGGGAGATTGTGTAGCATTTCCCATAACCAAGAAACACGAGACAGAAGGAGAACAAGAACCTTAAAAAGAGGGAGGGAAAAAAAAAAAAAAAACAACAACAACGACAACAACAGAAAGATGGGATATATGAGTAAAAGAGCTAGAGCTGTAGTCATGATTTCTCATGATTTTCTCCCTTTCTTGTCTTCTGACTTTATCAGATCGTCCAAGCTCCAATCCCTTCGCATTCCACTGCTCCTCACCAGCCTGGGCTCCCTGTTGCCTTCGAATGCAGCAGCTCCTTCACTAATATTTCGAAGATGACCCGTCTTTACCTTCTTCTCTATCGGATTTGCAAACCCACTTCTCATTTTCTTGTAGCCGTAGGGCGGAGGAGGAATGGTCCCCGACCAGAACCTCTCAATCTTTGCACAACTACGTTTCCTGATAGGATTTGTGCTGATGCCATATTCCTTGTCAGAGTCGGACATATTACTCTTCGGGGAGTTGCAATTAAGGCAATTCATGCTCATGGTTTTCTGCAATATCCAAAGAAAGCTCTAGGGTGGGATAAGAAGGGGGAAGAAGATCAGAGGTTAACATACAAGGATGTTTGAATTGATCATCGTTAAATGAGTTCCAATTGGTTTTGGTTTGAAGTATAAAGGCAATGACACCCGGAAAAACAGCTCAACCATTTCTAATCTGGGATTTTGACAACCTGTGCCTTTGACCGATCCAATCGTATTTAACATGTTACACAAGTACGCTTAATTCAAATATCCTGTCTGATTTCTGTTGTCTGTTGTGGCCTTTTCTTGGCAATATGATCAATATGAGTTTTTCTCTCCTAGGTGGCCATACAAATAGGAGTTGATCAAGATGATCTGAAACCTCAAAATGTGGCCAACCTGCGGAGTTTGAGCCGCTAAAAGTTCTCCATGTACGTTGTATCTACGTACCAGCTTGTTTCATGGTCTCATCCATATTGGGATTAGTTCAGCTTTTAACAAATCATGGATTTTATGCTCCTTTTAACCTATTCTACATGTAGCCATGGAGTATGATTTTCGTCCCTAAAACATTTCACCTTTGTAATTCCTTCTTCATTTTATAACGGCACGTGTAATCAAATGTAAATTTATAAAACCCAAATAAAGAAAAGAAAAAATAAAGTTGATAAAACCCAAAGTTCATAGCCATAGTAGCATGAGACAAAAAAGAATATCTGCAAATGCAAAAAAGCAAATCAAATCCCCCAACCACCCACTAGCAGCAACAAATGAACAAGTTATTTGCCTCATCAAAGCTCTACTTTGACTGCTGATTTGACCCTTCTATTGGAAATGTTAAGAATTATTATGAGAGAGAGAGAGAGAGAGAGAGAGAGAGAGAGAGAGAGAGTTTTCTTTGTTCTAGTGAGCTTTGTTAACAGCAATGTTTTATGTCCATCAGTGATCATCTCAATCTGCAGTTATACCATTAGCTCGGACTTCGCCAACAAAGAAACTTATTTGCATTGTTGCTCTTGATCATGATGTCTTGTCTCTGTGGACAATGGATTATGGATATGAGACTTATGAAACTTAACATCATGACCAACTTCTTCAAATCATATCATTGTCAGTCGAGTGTGTATCATAATGTCATTGGTAGGCACTAATTTTTCATGGAAAATAACTTTTGCTTAATGATTAGATAACTATTTTTTTAATAATAGTATGAATTTTTTTAAAAAAAATTATTTAAAAGTGTTAAAAATATACATGTAAAAAAGGACTTAAAATAAAAGCATACATTATAACTAGCGATAGCTCCCAGCAAAAGCTTTCAGCGATAGCCGTAGCGCTGCCCATTTTTCATCCTCAGACTCAAAGCCAGCCACAGTGGATTCTACTTCCTCAGTCATTTATAAACCATTCCTCATTGCTTTTAATTTTGAGTCAATTTAAGTAGACTGGAATAGGTTAAATCATGTCTCAATCGACCTATTGAATTGTTTCCGTAAACCATACTAAAATCATTTTGATTTTTAATCCATTTAAATTGAATTGGTCTTGATTGAAATATTTCTTTCTAATCATGCATCTGATTAAAATATCAAAATCGTCTCTGAAGATATTCTCAGAACTTAGAAGAGACAAAACACAGAGAATCAAATGCTTATGCGATGCTGCAACTGGCTACGAGACAACATTAATAAATAAGATATGCCCCGAGAACATTTTATTTTAATGTGATAAGATCTTGAGAAAGATCTTGTTTGAATTAATTAAAGAAAGAAAAAAGTTATTGCTCCTTGTAATTCTTTTCTATTTTTACTCTACATAATTAATTGTTCATGTGGCTCTCTAGGTAAGAGCTGAATAATTGAGTTTATTCTTTTTATAGAATTATAAAAAAAGAATGCTCTTAAGATGATCTGGCGTGATGGAATACATGATATTTGTTTTATAATATAAAAAAATATCATAATCTAAAGTATCATATTAAAATTATATTTTTTTATAAATAATTTTTTATAAATTTCTTTGTGGATAAAATATATACTGGTGGAGTCGAGTGAAAAAATAAATAGACGAAGATATAAATAAGAGACTATTTATTATATTTTACTTATAAACCTATCATTTAATATCACATCATAGAATGATAATAGGATAATAAAAAAAATAGACGATGGATAGATTTTTTTTATAAATAATGGTTTTTAATCCCTCAATACTTATCAAATGAGGGGTTTCGGTTACTTTCAGACTATTTGAAAAGTTGAGTATATCCAACCAGTTGGCTTTGGACCACCCTCTTTCCGTCCTTTTCCTGTAGGGTTCATATTCCCTGTGGATTCCTTGTCATGCAAATTTATAAGGTATGCTATGCTTTCAAACTTATATTCTGCAATTTAAGGTCTACGCCATACAGACAGTACAACCTTCTCAAATAATTTTGTCAAGTTATAATCATGGCAAAATTACATGATGCTGCTAAATTGGGATGCAACAACAATGGTTTTCGTTTGAGGACAGAATTCTTGGAAACTTCAGTCTTGGGAAACTTGTTCGTTTCAGGGTTTCAGCCATTGTTTTTTCATCTTGTTTCACTTTTCCCAACTCCATTTCCTATGCCATCTCCATTTTGTGCTTACCCAAAGATGCAAATGAAAGTGACAAAGCGACCTCCTCTGATGTCAAAGGAAGCAATCAATGAAATTCTTGATGATTAGGGAAAGGGGAAAAAAATAGAACTTTCGTTCGTGTTTTTTAACTAGCGTTTCCTGCAACATGCATGTTGGTGGTAGATACATAAATGAGCATGCATTTTATATTTATGGTGTTCAAAGTTTAAACAATTCACAAACAATAGCAGAAGTGAAATTCATGCTTGTCGGCGAATTCAACGTCAAACGATGTCAAAAGGGTTACCAGAAATAGAAGCCAACTTACCATTAATGAAGCTCTGAACCTGTCTCTCAAGGAGCAGCTATCCGTTTCTTTCCAATTATAATCATTCTTAACACAGAAAACTCTCTAGATTTTTTAGGATAATATAGCATTTGGCTTTCAGATTATGGATAACGAAGTAATTCTCATTACGTCCATGCAACATGTACGAGGAAGTCCAACAAGCTCCTCCTTCAAAGACACGAACAACTTCACCAAGCAACTGTCCAATACAACACAAAACTGAAACAAGAAGCTAGAGCTCATTTGAACCCAAATAAAACATGATAACATAAAAGGAGACACAGAACACACAAGAAAATCAAACCAGTAGAAACACTGATTGACATGCATTCAACCCAGAAAATTTTATTAGGTTCAAATCTACTGACAGATATATATATATATATATATATATATATATGAACAAACAAACAAAACTACCCACAAATACAAAAAGGAAAGAAATCAAGCTATTTTCAGCTTGATGGGGAGCTATATACATGCTCATCCTCGAGAGTTGAAAGATTTGTTACACTAATTTAGCTCCCGATGCTCATAATAATTAATAATCTCAACATAATTATACTAGAACGAAAAATTTAAGAAAAAAAAAATGAAGAAGAAGAAGATTAGCAAAAGAAGAAGTGTTATATATTACAAAGCTGCTTTTCTCAGCTACCGGGAGCCTTAAAATTTCCCAGAGCATTTCCAACCATTTGCAAAGAATCTCTCTGCTCCTAAAGATTTGTCTTTTATTTGAGCTCTCTATCCCCCATTTACCCAGTTCTCAAACACCTTATCGGGCATCTCCAACTTTGGCCGACAACTCTCGCCTGAGCTGCTCCTGCGTGTAAAACCGACTACCCATCTTCACCGTAGCTTGTTGGATCATCAAATCGTTCACTACCGAAACGCTGGCGTGGTGCACGTCCAAGTCCATCTCCTTCAACGCCGCCATCAGCCTCGCCGCCGGGTGGTTCTTCTTGTTACATTGAATTCTAATCATGACATCCCATCCGATTATCTTCACGTCGATATCCAAGTCTATCAATCTCGACGTTTTTGAGTCTTGATCGAACTGCGGGGGAGGCGGCTGCTCCGAGCCCGAATGGCGCTGTTCCTTGCCGGTCAAGTCTTTCTTCAATGCTTCCAATTGCTTCTGCAGGTCATCCTTGTCCGAGTCCGCACTTTGGAGCTTCGCTTTCAGCTCGTTTATGTACATTATCGCGTCGCCGAGAAGGGACGCTTTGTCCATCTTCGAAACGTTCGGAACCACAGCTCGGAGCGCGTAGAACCTCTGGTTGAGCTTCTCTCTTCTCTGCCTCTCTGCTTCCACGTGATTCAGAGGTTCTTCACGTCCGTTCGCCGGCTTTCGACCCCGTTTTCGAGGCCGTTTCTCCGGTTCTACGACTCTGCTACTATCGGCTTCCTTCGCGACCGACGCTTCGACGTCGGAGTGATCCGAATCGCCCCCGCCGCCGCTCGACTTCACCATACAGGTGTTCGACAAAATGACACCCGACGTAAAAGAAAGCATTCCCTCCTCGTTACTACCCCTCGACGTCGGCGACTGCTTTTTCTTGTTGTTCTCCTCCACCGCCGCGGCCGCGAACTGGGGATGGCTCGAAACATAGGAACTCCTCTTGTTATCCTCGAAATTCAAGATCTCGCCCGACTCGGGTTTAAACGAATTCGAATTCCCATTCTTCGCAACGCTACTTCCATCGTATCCGTACTCCGAAAAGTTCAATTCTCTGGTTAGGAAGCTCTGGGTCTGCGATTGCTGACGTTGCTGGTGGCCCTGGTGAGTGTTCTGCATATGAATCGCGCTTGCGTTCTCGGTCAAACTACTGGAGCTGGGGTTCTCAAACTGAATCGCCTTCGAGATCTGAAGGCTGCCGTTGGTGGTGGCAGGAACCGATGGAACAGTACTGTTATCGAGCGAATCTTTGATCTCAGTCGACGCAGCCTGCGTGGGATCGCTAATCCAAAGTGACGATGGATCGTTCTCGCCCTGATCGGTAATTGGCCAGGAACCACCCATTTCCAGGCTCTCGAAATTGAAGAGAAATCTGACTTTATTCATCAGATCCGAGCTCTGGAAAATCAACTCGGTGGAGCCCAACTCGACGACGCCGTTCGCCGATGGTATGCACACCATGGTCTGGAGCCCAAACACCTGACCCTGGCGGGTGCGTTCGCACGGCCAGGCGGAAAGGCGGTCCGACCCGGATACCCAGACCGGACTTGAATTGAAGAAAGCCTGACCCGGGAGGCCGCTGCCGTTGACGAAGGATTGGGTCATGGACACAAGGAAGAACCACTCGGTATCGGTGACCTCTTCATCGATGGCGTCGTCGGCAGAGGACACGACCGAGCCCGATATCAGCGAATTAAGCTCGCGGAGCACCTTCTTGCGGTGCTCCTGATCGGCCACAGACGACGTGGTCTTGGCCTTGCCTTTAGACTTGTCGTCGTCACCCTTGTAGTAGCCGTCACCCCAGCCCAAGAGGGAGGCGCCGGAGTAGTCGTAGGAGGACTGCCAGAAGATGGCGTAGGTCCAGCTCTCGTGGGCCCCGTCGATAAGGGCCAGGAGGCGCTGCTGGAGTGTCTCCTGGTTGAATGGCGTCACGGAAGGCTGGGATTGGGCAAGAACCTTGGTCGGGTCGCCAGTATCGGAGGCAGAGGATTGAGGCTGCAGTTGCTGATGTTGCGCCTGCGCCTGCCCCTGCCCCTGCGCAGGAGGCGGCGGGGTGGCCCAGAAGGAGAGATCGGAGCTTATGAAAGATTCAATAACCGATGGGTTATCGTCGGACGCCCAAAGATTCATCGACGGCGTAATCCTGTAATCCGTCATTCCATGCATACGGGAAACAGGCTCTTCTACCGTTTCTTCTTCCACCCACAGAGAGAGAGAGATAGAGGAATAGTAGGAGTAAAGATGGGAGGTTTGAGAGATAAGCGAGGGTGTGAAACTGTGAGGTGGTGTGTTGAGATGGTGGAGGAGGAGGTCAAGGGGGGTGAAGGAACTTTGAGCGTAAAACGAGGAGTGGGGGATGCATTTGCGTTTATGGATTTTATTTTATTTTAGAGTGAATTTGTGAACCAACTGTACTGTATACCCATAAGCAGTATTATTATTATTATTATTATATTTTTTTTACTTTTACCTTAGGAACAGGTCCACCAGACATAGTAACTGTCTCTGACACATGTCGTTTTGTCCGACACTTGTAGGGAGTTGCAACTTGTCACCACCACCGTTTAATGAGTGTAGTTTCCTGTGAAATCTACAACTTCTTGAATCCAATCCAATGCGTATTTTGACTTCAGGCTTCATGGGAATAAAAATGAATCATCATGCTTCCTCACTCCGTCCAATTGTTACTTGTAATCCAAATATTTTCTTTCGCGTTATCATTGCCTTTTATCATTATCATTCTACAAGGCAAGTTCAACTTAACCTAATTTTTTATATCTTATTTTTTATTTTTTAATATATTCCGTTAAATTATATCAATTTTATAAAAATTTTTTATGATTAAAATATAAAAATCTCATCACCCGTGAATTTAGATAAATAAATAATTTTTTTTAAAATTAATTTGGTTACACAAAATCAAATCATCGTATCTTATCTAATCATTATAATTTTCTCAAATTCTTACATCAAATATATTAGACAATTCAAATTTTTTAAATTTAAAAATAAAAATTATATTATAATAATATTTTATTTAACTTTCAAAATTTTATTTTATCTCATCTTATATTTGTAATCAAATAAGGCCTAAATAAATCATAGATTCATATTTAATAATGATGTTCACCTACAATCATCTAATATGTTTTGTTACCCTTTATAAAAAAATATTAAAATTTATTTAATTTTAAATTTTACTTAATTGTATAACTAATTAGAAAATTATGTTGTATACTAATGAAATCTCGAAGCATTTTTATTGAATCGACAACTAACAAAATCAATGTAAAAAAAAAACTACCATAAAAGTAAAGAGAAATGTTGTTATTCATCTTCTTCTTCTTCTTCTTCTTATTATTATTATTATTATTATTATTATTATTATTATTATTATTATTCTCATTACACATGCTATGTGTTATAATTAAAGTGACTAACATTTGAGTGATGGAATACTAAATTACTTATTATAATAATATGTTAAGTTATTTATAATGTGACATTAATTAATATAATGATAATATTTAAAGTTTTTTTAAATAAAAAAATAGAATTATTGAAGAAAAAAGCTACTCATTTTTAATAAAAGAAATAATAGTTGCAGTCGTAAATTTTAAAAATAAATAAATAAATATAATACTAATATAAAAAATTTTAATTTTTAAATTATAAATTATATTATTTTTTAAAACGATTATACAACATTTATACGAAATATTATTCTTTATGAAATTACCGGAAGGCCACGTTATATTTGGTAGAGCCAATATACATCCAACACCAAAGGTGATTTCATCAAAGCTCCGTGTCGCTGGCCTACCAGTTACCACCATATTCATGGAAGAGCCGCCGTAAAAACAAAAAAATCGGCGTCCAATTTCGTCAACAAATAATCGCCAGCACACCTCCATTCTCGAAGGTCGATATTTATATATTAGATAATGATATGCCACAAAAAATGGAATCTAAAACAGTAAAATATAAATAAAAAATGTAATTATCAGGAAAATGTATATCGAAAGAAGAAAGAAAAAAAAAAAAAAAAGGTAAAGTATGCGTTGGCGTCACGGAACATAATCGTGTCCCTTGAGTGACTCGTCCTTGTTTGTCCTTTTGTTTAAACTAATGTTTATATATTTATAAACTAAAAGCAATAATTATTTGAGCCACGTTTTTCTTGATGCGTGTCGAGAAAATGACTCTTTTTATTTTTATTTTATTTTATTTATTTATATATATATATATATATATATTTTGTCTTTTAACTTTTTGTTGGGGCACGTGTATATACCACTTTCCCACGTGAAAAAACCACCACTACTTTCTTATCTGTCTGTGTATACGGAGAAGGTGAGTGATATAGATATAAAGAAATGAGGAATATAGTGACAAAATGATTATAAAAAAATACTCAAATTAATATAGTTTGATAAGATTTATTACAGTATAATATTATTTTTATTATAAAATAAATTTGACAAATCATATAAAATTATATTAATTTATAAAATTAATTTTATGTAATTTCTTTATGGGCAATTATTTTAAAAAAATTAAATAAAAGAAATCATATAAAATAACATAATTTTATATGATTTGTTAGATTTATTTTACAATAAAAATAATTTTACAATCTAAAAAATTACATAAAAGCACATTAACTTATGAGATTACTTTTATATAATTTATTTATAACTAAAGCATTTTTCTATAAAAAAATGTTAGTCTCTAATATGTCAATTCGTATTTTTTAATAGTTAAAAAATGATTATTAATATATATTTTTTTATTTTCTTAATAATTAAATATCTTTAGAAAAACTATGTGCACTCTAGCATTGTCCCTATATATATATATAGCGGCGTATTTTTTTTCTGTCGAACTCGTATCTTCATTCATAATTTTTTTCTTATAATTAATATGTGTTATGTTAGATATAATTGTGCATATATATATATATATATATATATATATATATATTTTAAAAAGTAAAATATATTATTAAAAAATTAATTTTTTATAAAAATTTTAAATTTACTTATTTTTTAAAAAAAGTACACAAAATTTCTATACACTAAAATTGAAAATATCATTTCTAAGTTAATATCCCTCTCAATAAATTCTTTTATTATTTTTTCTATACTCGATTCGGGATACTATATATTTGATTTTTAAAAAAACAATAAAAAAATAAAATTCAACATTCACCTTCTAGAATGTATTATTTTGATATTATTAATGATGACCAGTACGGTATCTTTTAGTAGTTGTCTATGGCATGTACAGATCATGCATGCATGTGCCCATTTCTATCATTCTTTCTTGGCTTTTCGCGTCCTCTAAAAGGTTAAGAAAATAATAACTTTTTAATATTATTTTTGTTTTCAAATTTTAAAAAATTGTATTGTTTTTTTTTTTTGTGTTTTATTTATAAATTTAAAAAATTATAATTATTAGATTAAACTGCTTAAAATCTAAAGTTGAAAAATATTTTATATTAAAATAATATTTGAAAATAAAATTACAAAAATCTTATCTTATATATTCCAAACAATCCCTTAATTTTTTGATCTCCTCAATAAAGTTAGTGTTTTATAGAATAAAGGATGCTATTTATTAATTTTATATATATATTATATAAAATAATATATATAAAATATATATATATAAAATAATTTTTATATTATATAAAATTATTACATATTATATATGTAATAATATATAAAATTATTACCCACATTACATATTATATATAAAATAATTTTTATGATTTTTATTTTATTTTATTTTAATTAATTTAATTTAATTATTATATTCATCATCCATACACTACTTTCATCTACTTTCATAATTAAGGGATACATAATATATATATATATATACTAGGTTGGAGCAACGTGCAAAGCACGTTTATTTAATTTTATAAAATGATTATTTGTAAAAAATAATATATATTTTATAAAAATTATTGATGTCACTTAATAATTTAAGGCATATTGGAAAAGATAAAAAAATTAATTCAAAATATCATATAATCTAATACATATTTATAACATCCATAATTTTAGCAAAGATGTATACGAAAAATTTAATAAAAGTCTAACACAAACGGTAGTTCAAAATATGTATCGTTTGATGTTTGTATTATAATTTATCAATTTATGTAATCCTGTAGACGATCAATAGAGACAACATTGAAATTCTTATTTTCCTGTTGGTTGAATCGATCAGGATTAACATAAAGTTAAAACATAATCTTTTTATAAAATTTGTGGTATAATATTTTTTATATATAGCATATATATAAATCCTAAAATATATTTTGAAGTTGTTTGCCGAATTTACTCTTTCTTGATTAGCTCAAGGATCACGACCTTTGTCACTTGCCCATCATAGCAAGCCCACGTGTGGAATATGAATTAGTGGAAGCTACATCCTACTACCATGAAAAAAAAAACACTTTGATTAAATACACTTGTGTTATATATTATATGAGATTTTTAAATTTAGAATACTCAATAATATGATTTAATGAAACGTATAATACACATGTCTTATACTTAGGAATTCACGTCTTATGCACCTAATACACGTGTATATGTTAAGGAGAAAGAGAAAAATATAATAACTAATCTTTAATTACTTATTATTATATAAACTATTAAGTATTGTAATTATTGTGATTAATAAATCATATAATAACATTGAATGTTATCTCTCTCAATATTTATGTCTTCATTCTATATGCCGATTACATTTACACGTATTTAAATAAACGGTGTTAATTTTAACAGAAAAATAAGAAAAATCGTTAAAACAAAATTTTCTGTTTCATACACACTTTTTATATATAGAAGATATGGTAAATTAGAAAAGCAGAGACTTCACGGGTTATAAAATTGTTACTTTTCTCGAACTTGAAATAAATAAATGCTTTTTTAAAATAAATGGACACATGATTTTTCACTTCTATTTTAATAGACAATCCGAGAAAATTTTCTCCACCTCAATTTGGATGCATGTTCAGCTTTTCATATGCCGGTTAGAAATTCTGTTTTGTCCTTTTTGATTTTTTTCCAAGGAACCAGACACCGAAAAATGGAATCAACGACGTTTAAAAAATAAGAGTAATATTATATATTGTGCACACCACACTTCCCAACTCGATTGCGTCTACATTACTTTTCTAAAAAAGACAATTACATTTGGGGCCACCAGCTCAGAGTCTCAGATCGTAGTACTTCCAGGTGCAGAGGGAGCCCCACTTCTGACCTCTTACTGCGCGCAGCGATTAGATCAGTAGTATCAGTCAAGTTGTCAACAAAGCCATCTCCATCGTCAAAACTACATGTTACAGTTTCAACACTCACCCACAGCAAAGTTTCCGGCCGGTCCCAACCTGTCCTTACGAAGACGGCCACCACATAACTTGGTTAAAAGAAATGATATGTAAATGCAAAGTCTTGTACGAGTGATTTATAACCAAAAAAGTATATATATATATATATTTGTAAAAATGTTGTTCTTACCGCTGGGAGCCGTTTGGTGGCTCTTGTTGAGATTTTTTTTTAAATTTTTTTATTTAGTAATTAAGAAATTTTTGTAATAATATTGTAATTTTAAAAAAAAATATTTAAAAATATGAAAAAAATACATGAAACTAGTGGGAGCACCTGTAGTGATTATAAAGCCACCATTTCACAAAAAGTTTATACATTTAGAATTTATACCTAACATCATTTATTCGTAACTAATGTCATATCGTACCGTTTTGTTTTACTGAATGAAAAATGGTAAATACATATTATTTTTATAATATTTTATATAATTATATTTTTAAAGTGATAGATATTTTTCTAAAATAATTCATAAAAGAAATACCATTTTATAAAAATTCCTTCATTTTAAGTAATGTATTGTAAAATATATTGCGTTATCGTTAAAAAAATAAAAAATAAAGTTATGAATATATGATTTTCCTAATTTTATTATCTTGTAATAATAATTTTTCAATCAATATATATGAAGTGCGGCGTGGGACGAGTACGAGAACAACCCATTTTGTCGCTTAGTACTTTAGGGACCGGGAGGCCTGGGGGGGTTTTGTGGGGGTGTGGGTTCCCAATCCAGCCCCAGATGCGCAACGTGAAAGCAAAAGTACTGTGGGCAGGGGCAGGGGAAGGGCCGCAAACAATCATGCATGGTTGAGGTGGGGCGGTGAACTTTACAGGACAAAGTTAAGGTGCGCACGTGATTCATACCTCAAGTGTCATGGCCACAAGTTGGCAAGTTGCTATACTCAGCGACACGTCTGTTCCATCTGCAAATCTGAAATCATTGCTGCCAAGGTTTTCAACACTCATGCATGGGCCTAAATTAACTTAA
Organism: Carya illinoinensis; assembly: GCF_018687715.1. NCBI lineage: Eukaryota > Viridiplantae > Streptophyta > Magnoliopsida > Fagales > Juglandaceae > Carya > Carya illinoinensis. The sequence continues at coordinate 23,714,354 of NC_056763.1, forward strand.
ATTTTACTTAATTTAATAACATAATTTATTTCTTGGTGATAAAATCAATTTATAAAAAGCTTGAAAACTACATGCCTACTCATATAAAAATAGATAAAAAGTTTTCCTACATACAAGTAAAGTCACATATTAATTTATATATTAATATTGATTTTTTCATATTTAAATTTTAAATTAGTACTGTTTTTAATAAAATTTACTTTTTATTTAATCACAATAAATTGATGTATATATTAATATATAATTATACTTGTAACTAGATTTTTTTTATAGATAAAACTGTTCAAATATTTAAAGGTTAAGACAAATCTCTCAAAAGAAACCATGGAAAATTGACAAGTTTGTTGACACAGTAACAAAGCAAAACCAGCTGATAGAACACTCATGTCACTCTCATTACTCAATTCATGTTGTTGAATTGTGTGCTCCAACTTTAACCTGAATCTTTCCAAGTATTTCTTGCTTTGCCGTTCGGACAACTAAGAACGTAATTAATTTTAAAATCTTTTTTCAGAAATGCTATTGTAGAGTTGGGTCCTGACAAAATTATTATTATTATTTTTTACTTAATAATTAAAAAATTAGTTTTTAGCGATGTTGTAAACTTTTTAAAAAATATAAAAAAAAAAGAATGAAAAAAATTAAAAACTTTTTTTGTTCTTCTCGAGGAGCAGTCTCGTGCTACATCTGCTCCTTTATTTTGAAACGTTTAATCTGATGAGAATATGTATATTTAATTATTTATATTATATTTTTAATATTTTTCTTTAAGTTTAGGCCAGATTTTTTATTTAATGAGTGAGCTTAATATGTGGAGTATTTAATTAATAAGATAGAGTATAAAATCAAGATTTAAACTGAAGACTCTGTTCAGATATTATATAAAATTATCACTTATCTTAAAAATTTAAAGTAAAGAAAGATTTGATTATCTACAATATATTTTTAACAAAAATATAAATAAAAGATTAATTTTTGTATTCATGTCAGAATAAAGATTTGATGAAGGTAGCAGATCAGATCGAAAGCAGACAAAATTACAAGATACTATATAGATTTTAGGTATAAAAGTAATGGATCCTCTGGTGGATCTTTAGTACATTTCGCCCCCACAAAAATGGAAAGAGAGATGGTAGGACATTAGCATTTTGAATGAATCGTGAAGCGTCTATTTCATAACAGTGACTTAAAACCTACCCTACTGTAACTTACAGCATTAGCATTAGTTTACCGAAAGCAATCTTTAAAATTGAGTTAAAAGTACATATTTTGTATAAAATTAAAATTATTTAAAATATACAAAGAGCATCTTAGATGGTATAAGACTCAGTCTCTGTAAGAGAGGTCTTGGGTTCAATCTCCCTTCCCATATCCCTCAATATTAAAAAATATATATATATTTAAAATATAATCTCATATTAAATTAGTCAAAATAATAATATAATATTATCTTTTTAATAATAATATTTTTTATTTTTTTATATTTTACAATTATACTAATAATATGTTAATTTATTATTTTTCAACTATTTTTTTTTTTTTTTGGTTATAAACAGCTACTCGCTAAATTTAGAAAAGAGTTTGGAGTAAACGTAGCTCAAAAATAGAAGGAAAGTCAATACAGACCATTTGAAGATGCATATAACTATGATAGAAATGGTCCCAGTGCTCGTAATGCTAAAGAATGGTCCCATTCATGAGGGGCCAAGAGCATGCATCTATATTTATTTTTTAAGTGGAAAAGAGAGGGTATAAAACAAAGTGTGGCTGACCATCCATCCATCTTTCTTTTTTATTTATTCATTGATTAGACTTTCCTAATTAATTAGAATTTACATGAATGCTGTTTAAAGTTCAATACCCTATTTCAATGTGAATATATTATATATATATATATGGTTCGCTGTTACAATCGGAAGAGCTGTTCCGTATTGAATTCACTAGAAAATAAATGCATGCATATGCATGACATCAGAATTGTATTTGAAGTTAACAAGTTTGGAGGAATGTGGCCTTATGCTTTCGTGATATTATATATTTAAGAGATAATTTGATCAACTAAGATAAAGGGCATTCATATATGTTTTATAAAGAGCAATGTTATTGTACCCCTTCATTTATACTATTCATTTTATTTATTTTAAGTGTCACGAGGCTTATTAAAAATTTTTAAAAATATATATTTAAAATAAAATGACGCCTAAAAATATAAAAAGATTAAGAATAAAATTCTAAATTCCTTTTACCTTTTATGCATGTTTGTATTTTTAACTTTTTTTAATAAATCGTAAGGAAAGTGATATAAATTAGGAGATATAAAAATATTTCTATTTCTTTAATTATATTGTTATATTTCGTATTACTTATAATCTTTGACCATATCACTTTGTGTATACTCGAATTTCCTGCCATCACATGCACTCATAGAGGCGACTGGCGAGGTAGCAAGTTTTGCTTCACCATTATACCTGTAACCTTAATCCTCTGCTTGCGTAAATGTTCGTATAACGTTATTTGTATCGATAAATTAACGCGATTTTATATGATTTATAAAATAATAAAAATAAATTTATAATTAAATAAATTATATTAACAGAGATTAGTTTATAATATTATTTTTATGTAGTATATTTATGGTTAAGTATTTATTTTTCGAAGAGCCTATAGAATTTTGACAATTGTGGACTTTTCTACGTGTACTAATTAATTAATGATCCGTATATTTTTAAGCCATATGCATGCATGCATTCTTCGATGTCTCTTGTGTTAGTTGACAGTCAGAAATAGGCAGATGCATGAATTTGGTCTCGAACTTTCCGGCTTTTACTCCCATTAAATGATGACATTTTGACGCGACTGCCAACAACTCGTACAACTACCCAAAGCATATAAAATGAAATATAAAAATAAGGAAGGAGAGTACGTACTCATGAAAAATCGTCTCCAAGTTCACACGAGTGAGTAGATGGGAATGCTTTGCCAAAGGAAAATAAATAGTAATATTATTCTTAAATTTGTTTATTACATATGCATATTTATATATTTTTATGTTTTTAATAGTTAAAAAAGTGGTTATTAATAAATTTATATTTATATTTTAGTTTTTAATAATTAAAAAAAACTCATTTACATTAATGTAAATATTTAGACTAGATTTGAATATAGAGATAGTTTTAACTTATCTTATTTCATCATTATAATTTTATCAAATTTTTATATAAAATATAATAAAAATTTAACTTTTTCAAATTTTAAAATAATAATAATATTCTAATTATATTTTATTTAATATTTAATTTTTATCTAAAACCATCTTATTTTATCTCAAAATCCAATATTCCAACCCTCACCTTAGAACTTGTGTGCACTATCATTGTCCATCGTGCAAAACTTGGAACGTTAATAAAAGTGCAACTAATTTTTTTATTTTTTGCTATTAATGCTTTTTATCTTGTTGCGTTTTAGGTCTGGTTTGGTTATCAAATATTATCTCACAGCATCTTATCTATTCTAATAATTATAAACTCTTCAAATTTAGTCATAAAATATAATAAATGATTTAAAATTTTCAAGTTTTAAAACAAAATTAATATTAAAAAATTATATTATAATAATATTTTATTTAACTTTTAATAAAATATCTCATCTTATCTCTTATGAATTGGCTAACGAAATGAGGCCTTAATGTCAATCTATCCACATGTTCTGGTCATACTTATTTTAAAATGTGTGCATATATATAATTTTAATACCTTAATGTGTTGCAGAGAAAACAAATAATCTTTTAAAAATTCTTTCATTATAAAGAGATTTTATAAAGAAAAATTTATATAAACTAACGTAATTTAATGTGGTAAATTAGATTATAAAATTATTTATATTATAAAGTATACATAACGTATTATTTGAAATAATTTAAGTAAAAATCTATGTGGTTGTGGCCTTTTTATTTATTGACTGATTGAACTCTTGTTTACTTATTTAGAGTGAATGAACTGAATTTAATTAACCTACCAAACCAACCCCCAAAATAAAGAAAACAACTTTGTTAAGAAGCTTACTCGATCTCCAATATTTGTCTGTGGGAAAAAGGTCACAAATGTGCAAGAAGATGAGACTGATCATATTGTTTAATTATTACCTTTATTACCCGTTGACTTGGTACAGTTATGGAGCGTAAAATGGAGAGTAATGATATATTAAAAGTGAAGTTATTTTTATAAGTTATTTTATAAAAATATTTATCATTTAAAACATAATTATATAAGAAATTATAAAAAGAATTTGTGTATCTACCATTTTTATAAAAAGATGTCCTCTTGAAAGGGAGGAGTGGTGGGTTTAAGTGCTTCTATCAATATCCCATATATACGATGATTATTACCTTTTTATTGTGGAGTTGTTTAGCCATGCACTACACATTTTTAATTTTGATCGATCAATATCATGCTTTGGATCCCAGCATTATTTCTTTGAAAAGGAATTCCCTAGCTAGCTAGCTAGTAATAATATTAAGTACTGACAGGAAAGCTAGGGTTAAGTAGGCCACGTTTGGGTACCGAGAGTACTCTCAGAATATTCAAATATTATTCATTATTTTATTATTATTTTTTACATATTTTTTATTACTATTCAATATTCTATTATTACTTTTTACTTACTTTTTTATTACTATTTACAACATACTTCAACATATCTCAACACTTAAACCTAGCCGTCAGTGTTAATTGAAAACCATTTTTCCCACAAGGAAAATATGCATGCTTATTTATTAAACTAATCAAAAGTTTAAATCATTATCTCAACCAAATTATCTTCGACCCACTCATCATCATCATGCATGTTTTAATACTTTAATTTCGGGTCGTTCCAGCCTTGGAAAGGTCGTATGAACAATAGCCTAGCCAACTTGTAGGGAAGAAGACGATCTGGAATGACAGGAAAACAAGGGATGGAACTTGGGTATAGATATTCACACCTATGTCAATGATCATTAATATGGATAAGGAAGAAAAAGAAAAGGGAATGAAAATATAAGAAAATATAAAGAGAAGAAAGACAACATGACGAAAAGAGCATCCATGGCGATATAATATGTTTTGTGCTCAGTAATGAAATTAGGGTTTGTTTGAAAATTAGGAAGCGCGCGTGTTGTTGGGTGTAAAAAGGAAATATGCTAAAAAAACAAGAAAGGTGCTGATCAAGAATGAAAACATGTTTGTTGATGCTCAAAAAATTGTACAATAGGTTGGAAGGAGAAAAAAAATCATTTCTAGCTTACTATGATGATTTGACCCTCAATCAGTATGGCCTGGTGTCCCTAGCTGTGGTTTGGTGTTGTTGTATAGTGTTAGTGCATATATCCATAACAGTGAAATTAAAATAAATGTAAAAAAAAATAGAAAGATGAACACGCATATTTATGTAGTTCGACATAATACTTATATCGGGTGTTTAAAGAGGAGAAACCTATTATAATATACTTGTTGCAACCTCTCATATTCTTTTATTTCTCACTATATAATAGAAATCTTGAATATGTTTACTGAAAAATACATTCGTTGGAGCTCCATTTTGAGATGTTGAAGTCGAAGAAGAAGATCCCTGCAAGTTGTCAGGACGTTTCTTTTTATTTGAGCCCTCTTTCTGCGTGTCTCCTGCAGTGGTGAGGCATGGTTCCTACCTCAGCATGGTTCCTACCTCCTGGCACCCATTCATTGCCTTACTTCGTTGCTTTTCTTCTTGTCCCCTAGTGTTGGTCTATATTATAAATTTTGGGTAAAAATCTAATCTAAGCAGACAAAACACCCACAGGACAAGCCAACTAACTGGAAAGTTGAGAGGTGGGGAATCATATGGGTGTTGGGAGAAGAATGGAGAAGTCAAATGCAAGGAATCAGAAGATGAGTGGGTGAGGAACTAGGACTTAAAGGTAAGGAACTAGAAAATCATCGGGCAAGGGAAGATCATGAAACATTAAGGGATATTAGAATTAGGGAAAGGCAAATAGGAGTTCAATAAAAAAGAAACTCGCAGAAAAATGCGCACATAGGGTGATGTGAGTAATAACTATAGTCTAGATGCTTAATTGTTAAAGTTGAGGGGTGAAAAAAGACACTAGGAGTGGGCACGAGCCTCCGCATCTAGTCTAGTTGCCAACCTCGCCTAGGGCGACTGGAGACACTCATCTTGGGCCCATAGTAAGTGTATTAAAACTTATAATGGAAATTATTAGGAGAACTATCATATTAAGTTGGGTGATATCAAAGTAATTGTAGAAATAATAATATTGAAATCATAACTCATGATTTAGTTAGCAATCAACGGATCCAAAATGTTGTAATAATGAGAGGAAAAAATATAATTGCAAGCATAATTGTATATTAATCTGTATACTAATGTGATGTGATTGGTTAAAAAATAAATTTTATTAAAAATAATATTAATTTAAATTTTAAATATAAATAAATCAGTATTGAAATATAATGAGAGAGCCTCATGGAATCCAGGGCGAGCTGACTTGCAAAAGCAAGCAAAAAGGGCCGATAATCGAACCCAAACACAGGCCCTAGAGTCTAATCTGAAGCCTAAACCACTTGCCTCCTACATACTACCTGGGTTGGGCTTAGTGTGCATCCTCGTGTTGATGGGTTTGGTTGGTACGGCTTCACCATCTCACCAACAGATAGTTAACGTTCGGTTAAATATAGTTCCCGCATCGCCTTCCACTACCCGATTACTGGTTGGCGCAGCCACTTGACTCCGTCTACACGTGGCACCATTATAAAAATAAATATATAAATTTCATAAAAAATATTTACTTAAACAATAAGATCTAAGATTCAAATTTTATATTTTTTTAAATTAAATTGCCATTTAAACACTTTATTAGGTGTGTTATCTGTACTTATTTGTAAATATAATTTTTCAAAAAACAAACTCATTTGTCTTTAATAAATTTTTAAAAATAAGAAAAATCAAAAGTTTTTAAATATCTCAGCCTTCCTTCCAAAATTTTGAATTATTCTTATACTCTACACTGGAAATTAAAAATTAAAAAATATTGAAAAAAAGTCTATAAGTGTAAATTTTCTATAATTTTGATATTTAAAGCTTAACTTCCATTTTTTCTGTCTTCCTTATTGCAACCACAATTTTGAAAGTAAAAGTAATTATAGATAAAAAAATGGAAACTATTATTATTATGAAATTTTATTCTTAAATTAATAAATATGTTGATAATATATATATATATATATAATAATATTATTTTTATATTAAAGTAAATAATAAAAACTAAAAATAATAAAACATATTTTTATATTAATGACGTTACCCACCGACTCCGAGACCAGAAGGGACCCCACTAGAATTCCTCCACTGTGGATCTAAAGAAAGGAAAAAATAATAAATGAAATAAGAAATCAAATCTGCGGCTTCACTTATATTTCTCGCCTCCTTTCGATTTTCTCCTCAGGAGGGTGTTCGATTTGTAATTTCGTGCACCCCCTGAGTCTCTCGCTCTCTCTCCCTCTTCTCTCCGCGTGCCATGGCGTTGGATGGGTTCTCTGACAAGAACGCTGTCTTCAGAAAACTGAAGGCTAAGTCAGAAAATAAGGTCTGTGTTTATGTTTCTCGTTTTCCATCTTACATTCTATTTTTGGATTTCTTTTCTTTGGATCTGATTCAGATCCCGAAATTCCGAAATGGGTTTTGATTTTTTATTCTCTCTTTTGGGTTTTATTTGCGATTTCAGATGTGTTTCGATTGTAATGCAAAGAACCCTACTTGGGCGTCGGTGACTTTCGGGATCTTCCTCTGTATCGATTGCTCTGCCGTGCATCGCAGCCTCGGCGTCCACATCAGCTTTGTCAGGTATCAATTTCAACTTGGTTTTCTATATTTTTTGGAGATCTGTTCTGTTGTTGGAGTTCGAATAGTTGATTTGGGTCGTGGGATTAAGCTTTCTAATTTGATTCTGCTGTGAATTAGCATACATTTTGTTTGTTTTTTGTGTAATTATATGACTATGCTCGAGAAGTTATAGGCAGTGACTTGTATTCTCTCGTTATATAATGAAGTGAGCACCTTTCCGTTCATTGGATTAGCGAAAGTCATTTCTTAATTTTCTATTAAATAGCAAGAAAGAAAGATTTTTGGTGATGACTCAGTGTCCGACATGCCCCTTGATCTTTTATATGCATTGGTGTGGCTAATTCTGTCAATTGATTCAGAAAAAATGTGTGCACTGTCATTAATTCTATCTAAAAAGCTTCATGCTCTTGGATCCGATTTGGTGATTACTTGGCCATTGGGTAAACTTATTTGCAAAGACGTGGTAGCAAAGTTGGATATAGAATTTCAAAGGTTTATGATCTGCTTTAGGAGGTGTAATTTAATGGAGGAAATGTCGACGGAGTTAGGATTGAACAGATGGCATACGTTGGTTTTCCCTTTTTATGAGACTAATTTACTTGGTGGTTATTGTTACATCTCTTACATGTACACTTCTTGACCGCTTCTCATGCTGTGTGGTCAGTTGGTCTTGTCTTTACCATGGGTGAAATGGAATGCATGTCAAAGTTGAGTCATCAATTGTGCATAATACTTCTTGTTAACAATTTCTTTGGGTGGCTTCTTTATTTTTTAACAAAATTGTAAATTTAGTAAGATATAATCAAATTTTTTTCTTTCATATAGGTCTACAAACTTAGACTCGTGGACTCCTGAGCAGCTGAAAGTGATGAGCTTTGGGGGAAACAACCGTGCACAGGTTTTCTTTAAGCAGCATGGATGGACTGATGGTGGCAAAATTGAGGCTAAGTATACATCAAGAGCTGCTGACTTATATAGGCAGATACTCTCAAAAGAAGTTGCTAAAAGTACGGCAGAAGAGACAGGTTTAATATCATTGCCTGTTTCTTCTCAGTCAGCACAAGCTGAAAATGGACTCACTGATGTCAAGACGATTGAAGCTCCAAAAGCCAACTCTTTGGAAAGGCAAGAAGTACCTGATACCTCTACTTCACTTAAAGCCCCTCATGCAGTTGTTACCAATGCTGTTAAGAAGCCACTTGGTGCAAAGAAAATTGGAAAGACAGGGGGACTTGGTGCTAGAAAGCTTACTACTAAGGTGGATTAATTTATTGTTGTGATTTTATGAACAACTTTAAAAGTATTTTGTGGTCTACTATCTTCTGCTCACGTATCCTGGATTTATTAAAGTGCTTTATCTTACAAAATAATCTCTTCCAAATGCAGCCAAGTGAAAATCTCTACGACCAGAAGCCTGAGGAACCAGTTATTCCAGTTTCCTCAACAAAGAGCTCTCCTACAGCTGGCTTATCTCTTGCTAAGCGCTTTGAATATGTAGACAATGTCCAGTCTGCCGAGAATGGCTCTAGTGGGCCACATATGATCGGCCATGTAGTCCCACCAAAGTCATCAAGCTTCTTTGCAGATTTCGGAATGGACAGTGGTTTTCCAAGGAAAGCTGGCTCAAATTCCTCAAAAGTGCAAGTATGCTTTATGATTAGCAAAATATGTGTGCAATTGTTATAACTTTTTTTATGATTAGCATGACATGACTTATATTGTGCAGACAATGCTCATCTCCTTGATATCTTCTTAATATCTTAGGATGTGAAAATAAAAAAACTAGAAAATGCAGAGGTCAAGGAAGGGTTTCTACTCCTATCCTTTTCTGGGTTATGATGCAAAGACTCAGAAAGTTCAACCCACCTCCCCTAAACACATTGATACAGGCACACATCTACATCACTTTGTTGGCTCTTCCACCAAACTTATCATTAAAATTAACTTTTTGTTATTAAATGTAGCTTAATTTTTTTTACTATTTGCTTAGAAATTTTCTTTACAAAGGAGCCATATGCTAGATCACTATGCAACAAGCTAATGCCACCACCCACTCAACCTTGAAGAGGTGGAAAATTGCACACTATGCTCCTTAATTTTGTGGAGTCCAAATAGATAGATTTATTGATTGCTAGGGATTCGATGGTGTTCAATGGTGTTATTCTTCAGGTTTGAATTAGCCAACCATTGGAAAAATTTCGTAATCCCGCCCCACTTTCTCAACTGAAGTGCTCTCAATTTGTCTCCAACTTACCTCTTCCATAAGAACGGTCCTCTCCTACCCGTCATGGTGCAGTCTAGTTGTCAACGGGTGGGTGGGCTTGGGATGAGGTTTAAATTCTGACATCATCGGTTTGATTCCTCACTAGGAGTTTCCATAGATTTCCAGATAAATGGATATTTAAGTTTTACTCTGGAGGGGTGAGCTTGAAGGGCCCTTGCCTTGAACAGGCTCCACGACACAAACCAAGGAGTAATGGTCCTCTCCAAGTCGTTTGCAATGTACTGCTTTCATGACATGTCAGCACCACGAGTTAAATCTACACTGAAAGCAGAACTTTTTTTTTGGCATGTTTTGGTTTCTCATTGGTGCCATGACTAGAAGTTTTGAATTTTCAAGATCCATATACAATGTCGAGGTGTTTTAAGTCAATATTGGGAATTCAAGAATAATACTTTTGGTTCTCATTTAGTAGTCGTAAAAGACCTTTTTTTGGTAGGTATATTCATTATTGGGTGTGATACTCCATATGATAAGGATAAGGGTAGGTGGTGTATGAGATTTCACATTGCTTGGGAATGAGAAGTTATTCTTTTTTGTAAGGTTCCAATGGGGCTCCAATTGTGTCATCGACTAATCCTTTTGGAGTATAAACCATATGGCTTAGGCCTTCTATTGGTGCGTTACAAATGGCATTAGAGCCTATTCCAATTAGAAATGTGGAAATTGAGTCATGCCACCTACGATGGATTGGCCCGATAGGGATGTTGGGAATTTAAGGGGGGTAGATTGTGATACTCCATATGATAAGGATAAGGGTAGGTGGTGTATGGAATCCCGCATTGCTTGAGAATGAGAAGTTCTTGCTCTTTATAAGGTTTTAATGGGGCTCCAATTGTATCATTGACTAGTCCTTTTGGAGTATAGGTCTTATGGCTCAGGCTTTCCATTGGAGCGTTACATTGGTTCAGTTGTAGTTCCTTCATTTGTCTACAGCTTGCTCCTGGCATTATCCTTCTAGACACATACCCATGTCATGTCTTGCAGATCACAATATGTTTTGTTTCAGTCTACTGTTTTAAACCCTGGGTTTCTTTACTTAAACTACCATTGCTATCAGATTCAGGAAACTGATGAAGCAAGGAAGAAATTCTCGAATGCAAAATCCATTTCGTCGGCACAATTCTTTGGTGATCAGAGCAACTCTAATGATATAGGTGCTCAAGTATCTTTGCAGAAGTTCTCAGTATGTATCCTCAACTAGACATAATGATAATTATCTACTGAATAGAGATTCAACAGAATTCTTTTCATATGTTTTTAATTCTTAATATTGTTTTTTTAGTATAAACCATTATCCTGCACCTTTCTGCATGATGCTGACCTAATCTTGGCCAAAAGGGATATGAAAAATAGTATTGTATCATAAAGTATTTCTGAACTTTGATGAAGCTAAACTTTCACGGTTTTATACTTGGAAATTGTTTGATAATAACTTGACTTGGGAAATAATAAATTAGTGATGAGAAAAAATACATTATCATTTAAATCCATTAAGATGAATCGACTGTGTGAAATTCCCTGGTGTGAAGTTATTGATCTAATACTTGAAATTTTATGCATTGAAAATGGATGAAAATTTGTAACTACGATTTTTTTGTTTTCATAAAGTTGCATTTACCTTACTAAGCTATATAGGAATTCCGACCCTTGTTTATCATTTAAATGTTACAGGGTTCAACTGCCATCTCCAGTTCTGATCTTTTTGGTAACAGCACAGATCATTCGTCAATTGATCTTACTAGTGACCTCATCAACCGACTCTCTTTCCAGGTACGATTTGGAACTCCACTGCTCTTTCAAGTTCACTTATATTATTCTTGACCAGATTGAGAGATTCATCGAAATGTAATTTTTTTTGTCCTAAATGTAGTTTTTTCCCCTGGGCTTTATTTCTCACCCAGTTAAATTATAGATTGCTGCACTACTTCTGTATTGACGCTGGGTGGCTTTTCCCCTTTCTTTTTCAGGCACAACAGGATATTTCCAGCCTGAAAAATATTGCCGGAGAGACTGGGAAGAAACTCAGTTCGTTGGCGTCCACTTTAATTACAGATCTTCAGGACAGAATCGTATGATTATTGTGTCGGGGAAAAAAAGAAATAGAAAAAGAGTTTGTCAAATTACCTGCTAAATATGTAGTGGATATAAAATGCCTCAGTATAAATTTATTTGAAAAGACAAAAACAACATTTTTAGAACGCTCTTCAGGCTTGGGACGGGCTGGTGTTCTGTAGTGCATGTATTTTGTGACTCATCATATTTGTCAGTTTCTATTTTTTTGATCTTGTAAGTTCATAAACTCAGTTAACTCTCCTCTGTATCAAGTGTTTTAGGGACCTACTGTCAAAATTTCATTAAACCATTTTCTGGTTGAGGCTTGATTAAATATCAATATTCTGATTAACTAGTTGGAAAAGTTGGTCACAATTTCGCAATCTCTCTCAATAAAATTGATTAACCCGACATTTTTGCAATTAATACCAGTTCTGAATTTTCTATAATTTTCTAATCTTGAATGCGTCTATATATGAACTATACACTATTTAATAGGATGACATCGTGAACCTTTGGAAGATCCATCTAAGTACTTTCGAAGTACAATAATTTGCTGGGAAAGCATCGTTAATGTCAATGCATGTTGATGAACATTCTCGTTTGTATCCATGGCTGTTTTGATTTTCCTCTCAAGACAGAGGAAGAAGCACCAATTTAAGGATTTCAAAAGTGCTCCACCACTCCACTCTCCTTTTCTCTCTCCCTTTCTATGGTGAGCGTTTTGTTAAACCATCTTTTAGATTGGTTGAGTCACCAGACTCCGGCTCAGAGTCGGAGTCGGTGATCCATCCGATTCTTGAAAATGCAGTCATAGTGATGAATGCAACAAAAGAATTCACCATTGAGCCTAAAATGGGCTCTTGAAAATGTAAGTGTACCTGGTTGTGTCGTCACTCTCTTCGGCCTAATGCCATTGTTCCGTGCTAGAAGTAAGTTGCATCTTATATATCTGTCTCTCTAAAACTGCTGTTTATGCAGATTATAAAAATCCAAGAAAGGTACCTCCATCATCGATCTCTCCAAAATCTTGTTCAGTGTATAAATATAATCCATTAAAGTTATAAAAATATTCGAAACACCAGTGCTTTTTATTTTTTATTTTTTTTATGCAAGATAGTAGTGCTATGTCAATAATCAAGCTAGATTTCTTTCTAACAGTACTGCTAATTTACTTTATTTCTAGTCATTTCCCATAAATGGCATAGTGTCTGGACTTTGCAATTCGATGAATTATCTCGTGCAAACGAGAAAAGTGAGTTGCGAAGTACTGATGTTGAGTTTCAACAACTTCAAGCAGCCGCTGAGCTTTGCAGAAGATACACGTAAATTTTCAACTCTTAAGCTGCCTCTTATAATTTTTTTTCTTTGATCACTTCTAATAATCATTGCTTCTGTCGTTGTTATTGGTGTAACTTTTATATACTTACTGAAAATTTAGATAAGTAACAAACCTGGTTATAAATTTTTATAGCAAGTCAATCTATGCAACTGTGTTATATAGGTTGTGCTGCAAAAAAGGCTTGTAATGGGTTATCCCCATCGACTGACGGTGGTTGAGCAAATGATCCCGAGCTTCCAAGCGACATGGGTGGTGTTCGATAGGTATGCTCTTGTACAAGTACTTTAAGATGGAGACGTTAGAGTTCTTCTATTTCATAAGCTGATTTGGAGTATACATATTCGATCCGTATGGCTAACATGACAAAATTCGATTCTTAGAAATATATATATATATATATATATTATATTTTTTACCAACGGTTTGCTTTTTGTTCATTAATATAGTTTCTTCGTTTTGGACCCTAATTAGAAGTTGGTTGCTATTGCATGCATGGTTGCAGAAATCAGCGAAAGGACATGGAGTTTCATGCCCAAAAAGTTGCATGTAATATAGTGATGATGAAGGAAGATGGTGGGGTTGACATGATGTTACGTTAGAATGCGGAGAGAGCACTCCAGGCGGAACGCCAGAAATATCAGTACCAAAACTTCAAAAGATATAAAAGTCCTCTTATAAATAATGAATGTCTTTCTATATATATATATTCCCGTGCTTGTACTATGTAATTTTCCAACTACATGTTCATGAATCGCTACTTGGACAATTGGAACTCCATCGTAATGGCCAAAATCTTTTCTTAATATATAATTATAGTTTATGATCCATACGATCCATCTACATTCCAAAAATCAAAATAATATGGTTGGTAGATTTAATCATTTATATTATATTAACTCTAAGATATGATCGAGGAAACATATATAAACGCCACATGACAATTCAAAATTTTCTCGTTTCATCGTTTAGTTTTTAATTTTAGCAATAATTTTCCTTTTAAATCTTGTTATTAATTCCTTGTCATGCATGACATGCTGGTGATGATGTTTCACATTTTACGTAGCGTCTCCAATGAAAATAGCTCTCACTTGAAATGTGTCGCATTACTAAGTGTGATTTAAAATGACGAGGATCATCAAGATGAAGAAGATCATCATGATTAATTTTTGTTTTTGACCTTCCATGAATAACAAGTTGTCTATTAGTTTTCACGAGTTTGCAAAAATCTAGTATATAAGGAGTCCCAAGAAATTAAACATTCGCGAATTCATATATGGTACCAAGGAATGGAGGTAATAGATGATGGACATGACTCAAAAAGTATATGTACTAATTAGTGTAATATTCAGATTAATGTAGAAAAGGTTGCACTGGGGTTCATAGAAAAGCTTGAAAGAAGCTGGAAAGAAGGCTTGCGAAAGAAACCTACTGATCGGGATTTGTCTCTTTATTTTACACTTCCATACGTTCTTACACATATATATATATATATACATGTATGTATGTGTATATATACACATAATGCCTTTTGCAAGACAACAATTTTTCTATCAAATATTAATTAGCCATAAGGTTATGGATCATGTCATGAATGAATAGGCCAAGGGATGATATTCAACAATTAGTTGAATAGGCCAAGGGTTGATATTTAGAGCACTCCAATGCACTAATTAGTTGGCATAATCTAAAAACAGGACATGAACAATGCAGATTCATTAGAATTACATACAACAATTTCTTGCAAGCATTTCTCTGGCACTTATAGCTCAATACATATTTAGAAGTTAAATAAACTTATTCTCTTGTTCATACTAGAGTAAGAAGGCACACTCCTTTCATGAATTAATGATAGTGAGAAGGAAGTTTCAAGGGGCGTAGCCACCATGTCCACCACCCTCTCCACTCCCACTACCTCCCCCATAACCACCTCCATGTGTGCCTCCAGCACTACCACCACCGCCGCCGCCACCGGAGCCTCCTCCGCCGCCACCACCAGCAACTCCACCACCGAAACCTCCACCAGCTCCTTCACCACCACCATACCCTCCCCCATGTGCTCCTCCTGCACCACCTGCTCCACCGCCTCCACCGCTCCCACCACCACCTCCTCCACCATTGCCAGCTCCATGTTCGCCCCCGGATCCATAGCCACTACCAGCACCACCTCCTTCACCGCTTCCATAACCAGCACCACTCTCTCCTCCCTCACCATATCCACTACCACCACCACTTCCCCCACCACCTCCACCACCATATCCAGCCCCCCCTGCAGCACCATATCCAGCGCCACCTCCTTCTCCACTGCCACTTCCATACCCAGCACCTCCAGAACCATAAGCACCTCCACTGCCACCTCCACCACCGTTGCCGCCACCACCACCATGTCCACCTGCAGCTCCATAACCTGCACCGCCACCTTCCCCACTACCAGAACCACTTCCATAAACAGTCACACCATGTTCTCCTCCCACACCATATCCAACGCCACCGCCACTTCCTCCACCACCTCCACCACCGTATCCAACCCCATGTTGCCCTGCAGCACCATATCCAATGCCACCTCCTTCTCCACTACCACTTCCATACCCAACACCTCCAGAACCATAAGCAGCTCCACCGCCACCTCCACTACCGCCACCGCCGCCACCACCATGTCCACTTGCATCTCCATATCCTGCACCGCCACCTTCCCCACTACCAGCTCCACCTCCGTAACCAGTTATACCATGTTCATAGCCAACATGAACATTTCCACCTTCAAGCGTGAAGAGGGATCTAGTTGCAAAACAAATACCTAAGCCACATAATACAAAGAAAACCACACCAAGGACTTTGTGTGCAGCCATGGGAAGTTCTTGGAATGCCAAGAGAATGACTTAGAATGTGAGGGAGGGTGGCTATATATAGGAACTAGATGGGGTCCAAAAGCGCGTCCACTTTACAAAGAGTAGTTGATGCACATGGAAATGAGACTAGGGAGTCCCACAAGGTGGTCCAACACAAGTTTACACTCATTCTAGCAGTTCGGCCACTAGTGACCTTTTGCTGTCACCCACATTTATGCAAGGCAAAGGCAATTTGTTAAGCCAGATCTTGTATGTACCCAAATTTCCTTATCCTAAGTGTTTGTTGGATTTCCAACTCACTAACATCCTTTTAACACCATTGGCTTGCGTAGCATTATTAATGTATTTCCTTCAGTTTTTTTTTTCGTGGCTAGCTTGAGCATATAAACAAATCGTTGGTACTGCAAGTTCATGAGGACGTGCGTTATTAATATAAGTGCAACTAATATCGATTATATTTTGAGCTATCGATCGAAATCATGCACATTGAATACCATTATTAAAGTTTATATGATCTTTGCTTCTGTTACGAAGTATAGATCAGATAACTAATTAACTGGGTGATTTGTATATGGTAACACAACTTCGTTAACCTGGCCGCTTCTTACAGTGATGATATGACTGCATGCTTCTAATTAATTAACATTAATTATCTTCATGAATAAACTGAAACTGATGCCTGTAGTATAGCACTAACAATAGCACAAATATGCTTGTCGCTGACAAAAGAACAAAAACCTAGGTTGTAAGAAATGTATTCAGTACGTACTGGCATCTTCATGTGTTGAGAAAAAATGTAAAAGGATCATGTTCTATGCGATTGGCCACAGCCTGATCAGAAGAAGTTGCTTTTCATCTTGTAATGATCATGATAACTATGATCTAGTCCTCGAAAGCAAGCTCTAGCTCTCTAATTCAAACTCATTTATATTTGCCCTATATCCCACGCCTGAAGGCTATAACCTTTCCTTTATTTTGAAGGCACCTGACTTTATCTTCAGTTTAAATGATGTAATATGCAGTATAAATATTGGTGTGTCACTATGTGTGCATAGTGGGCATCCACATGGAAGAGGAGCACCACCTTCTCCACCGCGTGTGTGGGGCCAACCCACCTCACATTGCTTGGCTAATGGAGCTAGCCTTAATTTGTTTCTCCACACTTGAAATGTTGTATGATGCCAACCATCTTCCTACTACATTCCAGACGTTGGAATAATATTGCTGCGCGCATGGTGTCAAAAACTGGATTTAGCTCTACCCTCGATTTTTCTTTTTCTTCTATAAGGCAGGCGCCGACATTGTAGAAAAAACTGATTAAAAAGAAAAAAAAAAAAAAAAAACTAGCTCGTCGAATAAGAGAGAACTCCGCCCCTTCCTCCTGAAGTGGAAGGCCAGCCGGCCCCCCACATAACTATGGAAACAGGGAGGTGGATCGATCCCCTGCACGCCTTTGATCAGGTAGCATGGCCGGCTTCCCGGCTGAGATGGATTTAGGAATATATCTTTATTATTCATGGTAATTAAATTGAATATAAAACATAGGTTTATATTCATCGTAATTAATTATATAGAGATGAGATGGAGTATTATACATATATCTTATGATCAGTAATATAAAAACCAAGATAAGATAAAATTTCTTAATAGAGTAATGTTATATACAGTTATTTTTACGTACTCTTTGTCCAGGCTATTGACGTGATTGGTTGTATGA
Source organism: Carya illinoinensis (assembly GCF_018687715.1). Lineage (NCBI taxonomy): Eukaryota > Viridiplantae > Streptophyta > Magnoliopsida > Fagales > Juglandaceae > Carya > Carya illinoinensis. The sequence goes on from NC_056763.1 coordinate 23,732,470, forward strand.
AATTTTTTTTAATACACAATCAATTACATTAATAGAGTGCGTAAAAGAGTATGTAAAAGTGGTTGCACATAAAATTTTTATTTGATTATTATCTCTAAGAGCATAATCTTGAAATATATATGGTATTAGGAGATCCCCACTCGTACGTATTCCAACTTGACCTAATTAATTATTCCTACCATTCACTAGTTGGAATGGGCTAGATTGTGTTTTGGGGTAACAAGTCATGTACCATATGATGCATTGTCATAGATCGAGAATATGTTTTATATATATATATATATGACCCTAAAATAAATTACAAGGACTTGAGCTCTTTAATTGGGTTTGGAACTCTGGGTTGTACAAGTAATATTAGTTCCCAATCCAAAGCAATTAATCTGCTGTACATGAGTACTTCTTCCGCCTTGTAGCCTCAAGAAAACAATCCCATGAACACTACATACCTCACAGGCTTGAATCAAAGAGTTGTCTTCCCGGCCATGACGTAAGGTTTCTCACTTTCTCCTCTTTTTTACCTAATACCACAAACCTCAATCAAAATATCATGTCGTTCATTCAGAGCATACATTTCCTAATAAATGAAACGCATGAAGTTGTGGCTAATACTTCTTTTTGGGTATCGTACAAATTTGGTTTATGTCATCTTCAGGTTTTGGGTACTGGTACTAGCTAGTCTCAACGGCATGAATTAAAACTTAATGTCAATCTATTGTGTATGGTACGAGACCATCGCATGGATACAAACACCACACATGTGATGAAGGGTGGACGTACCTGCGTGTATGTGTCATTACCGGTACCGAGGGCCCTGTTAATTAATGCGTGGAAGGCAATATTCTTAAGAGAGAGTATTATAATTATAAAAGAGTTTTATAAAATTAAATTTAAAAATTTACCATATGATAAATTTATTTTTAATAAAAATAATTTTATAATTTAATATATCACATTAAATTATATCAATTTATAAATTTATTTTTATAAAAATATATATATTTTTTTATAATTAAAGCATTTCTGTTCTTAAAATGTGATGAAAAGTTTGAACTTCACTTATCATGTATTGTGCGGATCAGTTCACAGAACTACATTTTCAGTATGGTGGCCGGTGGGGGCCATGGGCCGCATGAAGTGGATTATTTCTGAAAGAGAAATGATATTTGCAGTCGTAGTTGTGCAAGCGGCGTGCAATCGCTTTGAAAAAAATGAATTAATATGGAACTCACATGAAAAAAAAATTAATTTTTTAATCGTGGACCCCACTCTTTTTCAAAACGATTGCGCGGCGTTTACAATTTCACGACTGTACGTAGTATTGCTGTTTCCGAAAACATGATTATGTGCAATTTTTTATTTTATTTTTTATTTGAATATAGAATATGATTTTTCATTGATCAAAACCAATACAACTTTGATCATTTTTTACATGCAAGACTTGGACTATATATCTAATTCCATGCATCCAGATCCAGCATTGTCAAAGCCAACTTGGCTAGCTAGCTGATCATGTGCCATTCCTTCTCTTGGAATAATAAAACTCATTGTCCACTGCGATTGCGCCAAAAAGACCTGCTTTCCATGCCATGACCAGTTAAAACTGCATGCATTGTCTTCCATAAAGCTAGACTCGCAGCAATTACAGGTTGATTAACCCAGCCTTTTTTGAGCACATGCAGAGGTCATGATCTCCCCCCTTCCAATCCTGTTTTTTTTTTTTTAAAAAAAATAGACTTCATTTAATTCAATAAAACTAAAGTTATATATGTGTCTAATTAATATATGACAAAATTTAGATTATCAGCCAAACTATTCATCTGTTAGAAGCTCTCCCGTCTTCAAATTTTTTTTATGACGAACACTATCTTAACTTCTATAAACTTTCTCCTAACAACAGTCAACAGAAAAAACGCTCTATTAAAATAGAACTAAACAACCTCTCTTTTAAAAGAAGAAAGATACAAACAAACTCCGTCCTCTCACGTAGGAGGAGTATAACCACACACCATCTTCCTAAAGAGGAAAAGTACAATCACCCACCTTTCTCAAAAGGAGGAATGGGACACATCCCCTTCCAATCTCTTATTATAACATCGACTCCAACTTCAGAATTTATTTTATCCATTGCATGCAGCATCAAAGTTTATTTTAAAAATATCTCTTTTTGGAGGTCTCCATTGTTGCCCTGCTACTGCTGGCCTTTCTCTAATCAAACTACCCTCCTGTAGTTTGAATTCCTCCCAACTAGCTAAAGCAGCCTTCACAACCTTTGTTGGGACTTGAGAATTTATTTTCAAATATAACTTTGTTCCTTCTAATTACCAAATGCCTTTCATAATAGTTTCAATTCCCTCAAGCTGGTCTTTATTCAGTCATATACAAATGATCCCATAGTTTCAAGAAATCATCCCCTGAGCTCGGTTGCTTCTATATAGAGCTATCATTTTCTGCCCAAACATTTCATGCCGCTAGTAGAGCTGTGCATATGGCCTGATAACCGATTGGCCCAATTAAAATAACTTGACCTGAACCGGCTTGTAACGGGTTGGTATATGTTTGGGTCTCCCACCCGACTAGGAAAGTGGCTTTTTTTTTTTTTTTTTTTTCTTGGTGCGAACCCGTCCGAATACACTTTAGTTGGTGTTTCTTCGTCTTCGTTTGCCGCATCTTTGTACATTTGTTTTCCACCTCGTCTCCAAATTTGTACATTTGTTTTCCACCTCGTCTAAAAGCCCTAGAAAATCAAAGAGCAGCCTTTTCATCCCTTGGATCAGAGGCAACGCCGTCGCCGCCTGCGCCAACAAGAACATAATAAGATTCTCACTGTAACTTGCTTTCTCTCTCTTTCATCTTTGATGGATTTGTCTTCTTTAGATTTAAAAAAAAAAAAAAAAAAGCCCATATGTCATCTTCGTCCCCTACCTAGCGTGCTGCCAAAAAACCCGCATCTTTGTGAAAATTGAAAGATTAGAATGCCAAAGCAGCTATGATACTCAAGCCACTCAAAATGACCCGTGCCCCGCTCTTCGAGTCCGAACTCGGCTCGTCATTGACCGGTCCTTATGTAATCTTTGGGGACAAACTCGATAGCAACAGACTTGGAGAGCTGCTCAATGGAAAAATTGCAGGTGAATCTGCTGAAGTCGTGGAACTCGATGCGATGTTCGTCGATGCCTCGGGAGTGGGGCTTTTGCCGAAACGACGAAACCTCCGCAGCTTTCGCCTTCCTTTTCGATGGCCCAACTGCATCGATGTGAAGAGAGTATATGATTTTTTTTTCTCTTTTGTAAAGCTCGGGTCATACGGGTACGACCCGTATTTATTATGTTCGGGGTCGAGTCAAGTCAGTTTGGAACTTTGGATGATTCGGGTCGGTTCGGGCACAAACCTGACTATGTCAAGCCTGGTTGTAGGCCTAGCTTGCTAGACAACTTTGAATGGCATGCATTACAATTTGCTCCTCTCTCAAACATATAGGGCCATATTGGGGAATAAATAATATTTCTGCTGAACAAATTGGACCTGGTTGGTACGTAGGATGTTGTTGCTTGCCTTCTACAGAAAATGTTTCACTGATCTGCCTTCTATGTATCTCTTGATGTCTCTCCCCGGATTCCATCTTTTCCTAAATTGTGATAAATGGTAAACACTTTTGACTGTGAACCTTCCATTCTTGCTACTTACCATTTTAGTTATAACAGGTATACAAATAGATCTGATGTGCTTCCTCTTTTTCAAAAATTTCAGAAACCCGTTTCTCATTCCATTCTTTTGTTTCCTCCAATATCATCTCACTAACTTTGGCTTCATATCAAATTATTTCATGTACAGACTTTAAAATAGAATTAATATTATTATTATCATCATTAGAGATCAGTATTCATTTGTACAAAATATAGACTACTTTGATTAGATTAATTAAATCCATTTAATATCCATATTTTATAATATTAAACACATTTAATTTGATAAATACATACTGTTGACAAAATAAAATTATTGTAACAAAGCTTTTAAATTGTATAGCAAAGTGGCAAAATTTATATTTGCAACGTAAAATTAATATTCTTTTTTGAACATTAATAATCCAATATTATTATTGCCTGAACCATGAATTAATAAATTGCGTAAGAGACTTAGTTTGGATATAAAAACGGTTTTATCTCATCTCATGATTACAATTTTATTAAATTTTCACACAAAATATAATAAAGAATTCAACTTTTTCAAATTTTAAAATAATAATATTATTAAAAAATAATATTTTATTCAACTATCATCTAAAACTATTTCATTTCATCTCACTACCCAAACTATACCTAAAAGTGGTCATCACAAAATTTATGTAACATTTATTTATTATTATAAAAACAACGATATCATATATAGAATACACTCATCTATATATTATCTCTCTAAATCTAAAAACCTTATAAAATATTAGAATTGGGAAATTTTTAAGCAATTTCAATCCTAATTAAAAGAATAAATTAATATTGCGCCCACTTGCTTGCGCGCTGCTCAAGTAATGGATTCACCAACATACTCCATGCATGGTTGCGTGTTAATTAATAATGTTAATGCACCCTTGAAATAGGGTACCGGGGGCTTTATTTCTAGTGCCTCCATATCATACTTATTCATATCCCAAGGTTGATGACCGAGATGCTTCTTTTTTTTTTCTTTGATTAAAAAATACAATTTAATATAATTCTTTAGACTTACACTCGAAGCACGTTATATACATATAAATATATATATATATATATGTGTGTGTGTGTATATATAGATACATATCTTGTAGTCAGATGAACATATGCTAAGTTTCTATGGACTTGTATGGAGAATTGTCTCTGGTTTTGTGAATTTTGTTAATCAGGAGATTCTTAATGCCAACTCTTGTTATAATGAAAAAATGGAATATTGAAAGTCTCATATAGATATTAGCTCTACAGTATTTATTTATTTAAAAATAATATTTACAGTCGTAGAGTGTATAAGCGTCGCGCGATTTCTATGAAAAAAGTGAGTAAATACGTGACTCACATGAAAAAATTAATTAATTTTTTAACAGTAGACCTCACTTTTTTTCAAATAAATTATACTTTGTTTGTACGTTCTATAACTGTATAATCTAGCATTAGTTTTCTTTATTACTTGTTTAGAGAATTAAAAGGGTTCTAAATTTTTATCCGACAGTACACAAAAATATTGTTAGGGTTGTTCATGTATCTAAGATTAAAAACTTCTTTACCTTTTCTTCTTATATTATCCCTTTTTTTCATGGCATTATGGAATGGATCCAATTGTATTACATATCATAGGGTCCCAAAAAGCTAAAATTTATACCTGAAAATTATTTGATTTAAAAAAGAATTTAGAGAATATTTTCCCAACTTTATCTATGGCCCAACCCCACTTTACTATATTAGGTCCAGGTTTAAGCGAAAGATCAAGTTTTTAAATCCGATCTCTTAGGTTTGCATTCCTATAGTTCGACATATTAAAACAAGAATTTGATGAAAAATATACAAATTTGGCATAATAATTTTGGGATTTATTATTGTAAAAGATGTGTCCCACCACTAATAGTGATTCATAACCTGCAAATTGCTATGTAGGTGGCATTGTGTGTCTATGATTACTCTAATGCTTAAGTCAGTAACAACTGAGGGATAATAATTCAAGAATGCGTAATCAGATAGTTCAAGAGTTACCTGTCGCTCTTATATATAGGCGTAGAGGCCCTTTGAATGAATGTAATAAATAGATTAACTTTATACAATGCTTAGTCACTGTAGACCTTATCATGTATTAGAATTACCTAATCGTCACATCATAAATATTCATAAGCTAATGATTCATTCCTTCTAATAAGCAGGATTGCTAGGCTTGTATTAAACAACACAGTTCCCTTGAATTGTTATCCTTTAGGAGTGATGGGACTTCGACTCTGATTTGGGCAAGACTAATATTAATCCCTCCTATCATAATTATGAAAAGAAATCCACCCAGACAAGCCATTCATCTTCATGGAAATGCTTGAAAAAATTGTCACATGGAATATTATCTATTTATTTGTGTTAATACTATGTATAAGATATGATTACTTATACTTTCAAAATATTACATTGAAAAATAAAATCCCAAAAAAAAAAAACATTAAAATAACAAAACAAAAAAAGAAAGGAAAATACCACAAGTGAGAGAACACAAATCAGGCACAATTCTCGATTTTCTAAATTTAATTACTGTAATGAAAAATATTATCTCATCTCTAAAGACTAAAAAGGTCAACCGGCGATGAATTATTATAAAAAAAAAAAAAATATATGATTTTTGTGTCCGAAAAAATCAGACCCTGTACAAAGAAGACCTTTCCTGAACCACCTTAGTCATCTTTGACTGCCGAAAAACCTTCATCGGACTCGGGAAATACCACCTCCGACTCTTCGCTCTACCGTATTCTCTAACGCCAACACCGTTCCCGGAGTCTGACGTCACGGATACTGCGACGGATCTCGACCTCATCATCATTGTCGTCCTCGACCTCACGTTATCTTTGTCTTCTTCCGCCTCCTCACTCTTCCTCGTATTTCCTTCGTCCACCTCGACCTTCTTGTTCTTCTGCGACCTGAACACCGACCAAAACGACGAAGCTTTGCCCCTACTGAGCCCCGATGGCGGTTCTTTCAGTTCGTTTTCGTTGCCGACGAACCGGGACCTGGAACGGAGGAAGGGAATCGCCAGCGATCTGGAGCGGCGGAAAACCGGCTCACTCTCAACCAGATTGGATACGCGGCCAGCATCGTACGAAGAGAAGCGAGAGGATGATGAAGAACAAGAGGATTTCGTGGCTGAGGTGGCAGAGCAGGTGCAGGGCCGGACGTTAGCGCAGTCGGGACAGAGGGTGGACAGACGGTCACGGAGGCATACCGGACAAATCCCACTGCGGCGACGCTTAGAGGGGTGTTCTGGGCATTTCCACACCTCATCTTCGTCCACATAAAACGCCATGTATGTAGAAAAAGTTGTCCACGTTCTATCTCTGATCTCCCGGACTCACTTGCTTCGATTGGTTGGTTTCTGTTTGTCGTAGCCCCGACTGTGTGCAGCTTTCCTTTGCTGTTGTTTTTAAGAACCGGTGGCTTAACCATGGTTAAGGGCCCGGGGTTATATATTTTAACCTTACGCAGTATTTGCAATTATTTTATCATGCTGAGGTGAATTCAGGGGATTTATATCATTTTAAAATAATAATATTTTGTAAATTATATTAAAATGTATTTAAATATACATAAATTCAAATATATGTTTAAACGAATAAAATAGATATAAATAAAAAATTAAAAAGTAATAAATTTCATAAATAATTGATTTGGGATAAATTGAGTTCATTCCACATCTAAACATAGTCATTAGGCCAATTTAGATAATGAATTGAAATGAAATAAGTTAATATAAAAATTGAATAAAATATTATTTTTTAATATTATTATTATTTTAATATTTACAAAAATTAAATTATTTATTATATTTTACATAAAAATTTAAAAAAATTATAATAATAAGATGACATAAAACATTTTTATTATCTAAACATGATTTAGCAATATATTATATTATTGTTGCTAAACCGAAAGTATGATTATAAAAAAGTTATGAATTTTATTTTATATTAAAATATTTGTATTTTCACTTTTTTATAACTCTAATAAATTTTACAATAAAGGATATAAAAAGACAGTAGAAAACCCTAAGCATGTAAGTTATGATAAATACTGATTCACTTATTTTGAGTATCTATTTTCTTTATTTATCTTAGAATTATGAAAAAATTAGTAAAAGAATTTTATTTACATAAACAGTGAAAGGCCACGTTCCTCGGTCCTCACGTCGTCAATTACTACTGCATGGCGATGTGGAAAGGTTTAAGCTGTGAGTATGTGGAAAGGTCCAAGCTGTGAGTGAGGGAAGAGCCCCATCAAAGTCAAAAGTCCCGGGTGGGCGGGCGGCACACACTTCACATCGGGAAGGGGACAACGCGGGGGATTGATCATTGAACAACCAATGATGGGTCCCGCTTCTGAAAATTTTAAATTTCATTATAATAATTCTAAACAAAAATATTTTTCAAATAAAATAATTTAGAAATATTGAAAAATATGTAATTTATATGATGGATAAACAATAACTTATAATTTTGTTTTCCACAAGTTGTAATAATATATTCAATTATCTTCATTATATAGGTCTATATTTTGAAATTGCTCCATAATTTCTTCATTATTACTCATTGTTGTGTTAGGAAGTTTTTTCCTAGGCCCGAGGTCTAGAATCTGAGCCCAATACCATGAGAGGTTCAGGCCAATTAGATAATTTACCAACCCAATTAAAGGGTTGTTAACCCCTATCAGAAGTCGGTTTATAGTCTTAGGAGCGCAGGACATCCAACCTAACGCAAAGGATGGAGGAGCATGGCACCTCGTCGAAATTGAATCCCAAATAATCTTGAGTGGACAGGTGGGCTTAGATCATGGAAAACCCTTAATTTTCTGACGTGAAGAGAAGGAAGAGTCTGATGGCGAACATCGGCATAAGGCCACGCCTTATGGGGGGGCAAAGAGGACACTACCCCCTAGCACAAGACATTGACATTTTATCCCAAGAGTCAGGAATAAAAGGGCAACGGTATCAGGTCTCTTAGTTATCGCTGGAGACTCTGAAATCTAGGGGTGGGCAATGGGGCCCCGCCCCCGTTCGCCCCGCCCCCGCACGACGGGGCGGGGTACACCGCCCCGCATGGGCCGGGGCGGGGGCCCCCGCCCCGCATCTAGTCCCCCTAGCGGGGGCTGGGGGCAGGGAGAGCCCAACCCTGCCCCGCATTTCCCCCGCCCCGCCCTCACCTATATATATATATATATATTATATATATAAACATAAATATTTATATTTACAAAAACATAAATATATGTTTATATATATAAATATATATTTATATTTTACAAATTGTATATATATAAATATATATATTATAATTTGTTAGACTTGTTCACAAATTATGCATTAGCAAATTTAAAAACTATATAGTTTAAAAACTACTACACTACAACTTACACAAAATATGCATTAGTAAATTTAAAAATAACATAATTTTTAAATTATAGTCATATTTACAAAATTTAAATTTACAATTTAGATCTAAACATATATATTTTTATCACTTTTAGATCTAGAAATAATTTTTTAAAATAATAAAATATAGTTAATATTTGAAGTGAAAATAAAGCAGGGCGGATTGGGTATCCGCCCCGCACCCCGCCCCGGGGATGCGGGGGCGGGTGGCGGGGAGGAAAACCCCACCCCCGCATGGTGCGGGGCGGGGTGCGGGGAGGCTCCCCGCACCGTATGGTGCGGGTAGCACCCCTACTGAAATCTCTGCTTTCTTACTCATTGTTTTAAGATTATATTGACTCTAGTATCGGAGATTCTCTGGCCACCACCACGGATTTCGTATTGTGATGTTTTCTTTATATTCGCAGATCTAAAAGAGAATATCCAAGTTATTAAGGCCCCAGCTCAAATATATGCGAAATACGATGTTAACACATCGAATGTATCATATTTTTTCTAAAATCAATCATGATAAAAATAAACTTCTTTTTTTTTAATTTGATAAAATTTGAACTATTGAAATCCATTTATAATTATGGCATTTTAGTATCAAATATAAATTAATTTAAAAGAAGTATAAAAGTTAATATTTTGTTGTCAATTAATATTTTATCTGTGTGTAAAAATGGACCAAAACGACAGGATGGTACATAATTAACGAAAACTATATAAATAATTGGACTTAGATCATATAAATAAGGAGCCTGCGACAGATAAAGTTTGGTGGCCACCAAAAAGGTAAAATGTTTTATTTTTAGCTTTTCTTTCATAGATTTTTTTTTTTATATTTTTAAATATTTTTAAAAAAAATTCATAATATCATTTTAAAAAAAAAAATTAAACATTAAATTTAAAAAAAAAAAAAAAAAAAAAAGTATCGATGATGGCGGTGGCCTTTCTCTGTAGACGAAGCATTATCCTGTATTTTCTCAAAAAAGCATTATCCTGTAAATAAAACTTATAGGCAGAATTTTTTCCTTTCCCAACAGCTGGGCCAAAGTCATTTGCCCAGAGTTCGATGCTGTTTATGAAAAGACGGAGATAGTACGATGTCGATATGCCTGAGGGCAAGGCTATTCTGCCGCCAAAGAAATTTTTTTTTTCTTTTTTTTTTTAATATATTTAAATATTTTTAAAAAATAAAAAAATATACATCAATACACTTAAAATCTTTTCCTTAATTATTAAATAATTTATTTATTTATTTATTTTTTATCATCAGTTAACTAAAACGGTCAAACATAAGGGACGTGGAAGGTTTTTTCCTATGCTTGAATTCTGAACATTGGTATTTTGAAAGTAATTTAAGAGCTAGATTGAATTTAAAAATGAGATTAGATATATTTATATGAAAGTTAAAAATAAAATAAAATATAATTTTTTAGTATTATTATTATTTTAAAATTTAAAAAATTAAATTATTTATTATATTTTATGTAAGAATTTCAAAAAATTATAATTACACCATGGAGAGGAATGAAAAATAAGGTAAAAATATGGACAAGTGATATTCTAAACTAATTTGTAAAGTTGACTCGTTTAGATTCAAAAATCATCTCAATTTATCTTATATTATTATTTTAATTTTTTTAAATTTTACATAAAATATAATAAACAATTCAATTTTTTCAAATCTGAATTTAAATTTTTTAAATCTCAAAATAATAATAATATTAAAAAAATATTTTAACAATATTTTATTTTACTTTTATCTTTTATCTGAAACGATCTCATCTCATCTCTAAATCTAAACTCCACAGCAAGTATTATTTAAGGATTGAGTGTCACCTATATCTTAACGTTATGAATGAATTTATTACAATTAATAATTTGTTAGTACGATTATCTTTTAGAGTTTTATACGAGAAAGATAGATATATAAAATGAGTTTTATAATATTTATAAAGATAGTAATAAATATTATAAGATCTGTCTATCTTCTTTTCTTTTCTTTTTTTAATTCTTTTTTATAATTTGAAGAATAAGAATTTAACTCTCTAAGTTACCACTTCACGCTATTAAAAAAAATTAATTGTTGAAGTGGCTTTTCCATTTAATTAGATTCATTATGATATTAATTACATCCGTTGGATAATGAATATTTAGGCCCATCTAAGGTGATAGACACGTCTCTCTGTTCTAATTATCACGTCATAATAAGATATATTAAAAAAAAGTACATGTGTATCGTATTTAGAGTTCAAGATTCCAATCCAATTCAAAAAGCATAGCCAGGTTTGAATGTTGAGATGTCTCGATCTTAAACTTCAGAATAAAGACAATTCTTGGGGTGGGTGGGTGGGTGGGTGTGGCTGTGTCTAATTATCCTACCCATGTATAGGTGGGGCTTCCCTCCCTCCCTCCCACCATCCCACCATCTTCAACTTATTAATATGTTCATCATTTTATACTTGGCTAAAATGAAAAAAGGTGATCTCATCTCATAAATATGCTTAGGCTGCGTTCAGGGCTAAGGTGATCTCAAACGGTTTGAACTATTATGAAAATAGTTGTGTTTTGTAGATCTCATCTAAAAAATATACTTGAATATATAAAATTTGTAGAGATATATGTTTGAAAATACGAAATAAATTGAAATATGTTTAACTTTTTATAAAAATTAAAAATAAATAGTTTTACATAAATATCTTCAATTTAAAATAAATAAACACAATTATATTTTTATACATATGTCATTATTCTTATTTTTTGCCGAGAACATGAGACTAGTGTGCTTGTGCGGCACTTTGTTTGGGTGTTGAGAGTATTTCAATACTTCTCAATATATTCTACTACTATTTATGATTTTATTATTATTTTTTATATACTTTTTATTATTATTAATTACTTTTTATTATTATTTAATATTTTATTATTACTTCTCATCTATTTCTTTACTAATATTTATCATATAACTCCAACACTTTTTAACGCCCAAATCCAACCTAGTGAGACACTTGACTTGGCAGATCGTGTGTTGGCATATTTGTCCTTCAATGGGCTGATTACCACTCGATGAATTCCCAATTCAAGTTTTGAGAGGAGACAGATCTTAGAGGCGCAAGACAAAAAAAGCCCAGCTTCAAGTCGAAAGCAGAATTTTCTGGGCCAGTCAGTAATAGGCCTCCGAGTTGGGTATTTCGACCTTTTTATTTTTTAACTCGTATTTATCAGTACGTTTTAATTAAGAGCTTTAATATTCATAAGTTTTATATACCATACATTATATAATTTTTTATTTTTTTATTTTTTAAATTTTTTTAAAAATATTTCTTTAGTTTTATTCTTTTTAAAATAATTAAATTATTCAACTAATTATCCATATATTATACATCTAATCAGAGAAAAAAATTAAAAAAATAATAAAAAGAGTGATATGTGGTGTATGAAGCTTTTGAATATAATTTTTCTTTAATTAACTAACAATATATACCAACATTTTTTTTCTCAAAATTAAGAAAAAGTGCCGCATTATTCATAATTAATATATTAACAATACTCTTATTCATTTTAATTATTGCAAGTGGCTAGTCAAATCTTGACTAAATTTTATTAAAGTGCTATGCATTGGAGTAGTAGTAGTCAAAACTCCAATGCTTCACTTTTGAACTTTAATAAAGTTAAATAAATTTTTAAGTTTGGTCAGCTACTGTTTATCTTTAAAATAATATTTTATTTTAAAAATAGTTAACTCTATAATTAGGTAGAAGAAAAAAATAGTTAAAAAATGTTAAATTTAATTATTAATTAATATATAGAGTGTATTTATAAAATATAAAAAAAATTATTATTAAAATATTTAATATTATATTATTATTTTAACTTTAAAATAAATAGTCTAAAATGAATTAATATCACTAACAATTTAAGCTAAAGCTAAAATTTTAATTTTTAGTCAAATTTTAAATTTGGCAATGTCTAGACCATTGTCAATATTTCAATAATGTGATAAATTTTAAGTAGATGTCATTTAAATAACTGATAGAAAAAGTTATTGAAAATATGACGCATTACTACGTGTGATTTGGGATTACCGAATTTTAATAACTCAGCATTTTTAAGTCCTTGTCAGATTCTGGGTGCAAAATGATGAGAAATGAACAATCGAACAGTGTGATGCAAAGCCACAAACGGATAAAAGAAAGCACACACAAAACACAGCAATTATTATAGGGTGCTTTAGTGGGATGGTTTCTTTTCATAGTAACGTTTCATGTAGTTAGAGAGTGTATAAAATATTATACGATTAATTTAAAAAAATAATATTTATTATTAAAAAATTAATTTTTATTTATATAAATTTTATATTTATTTATTTTTTTAAAATAATTATATGATTCTTAGTAGTAACTATCATTTCTCTTCTTTTATTTGGAAGTTGGAAGCCGTCTCTTTCTCTGGGCATTCCATCTATGGTTAGGTGTTCCGTTTTGCTTTTGTCCATTGACAATATACTTTCACGTGTAAAGTTTCTCCCATTATTACTTTTTAATTAATTTATTTATTTTGGCGTATTTGTCTTTTCTTTTCAAAGACTTTATTATAAGAGTTCTGTTGAAGTGTTTAGAGTAAGTAGTGACTCCATTAATATCAAAAACACTAGTTGTTCTGAGATAGTTTTGACTCCATTCCAGTGATTCCACTACAGTACTTTCTTATCAATCTAACTTTGAAATAATTGATAATTTACCTCAAAGTATTGGTAATGAAGTTGACTATAATTATAGTCCATATATGTAGGATTTTGGCTTCTAAGAATACTTGAGAGTTGAGAGAATGGCCATGGCTAGATAATTTGGGAACTGAAATTATTCCAATCCCATCCCATACATAGCAATCAAGAATTAAGTATGAGTCTCATAGGGAAGGATTGTCATGTTCAGTCATACGTAGGCCTGAAAAAAAAATATTCTATTATCTAAGACATTGTATAGAACACATCTGCCAAAATACTTACTTGACATAAGTATAAGAATTAAGAATAAGTCTCATAGAAAAGGACTGTCAGGTTCGATCGAACTTGGACTGAAAAACGTGTCTAGCTTTCTGTAGCGGTTGCCACCTCCTTCCATGGAAACTCAAAGGAAGATAATACTAAACATACACACAAAAGTTAAAAAAAGAAAACTCATACATTGTTGTAATGGTCACTAGACTCCAAATGAAATTAGGGTTTGCATATATTATCTATGGCTATAATGGGTGGTAAATATTTTTCAAACTTGGAGTTAGTAAATAGGGTGTAGGAGAGGAAAAGAAAACAAGAAATATTGCTTTCACTTTGTCAAATCACAAGCCAAAGGTTGCAAAAGTCATGTTTCCAATACGCAGCAAGCAGCGATTAAGCTTACGTATGGTCTTGATATTAATGTAAGAGAGATTAAGAAAGTGACAAAGAATACTTGGATCAACATGCTTGGCCGCCTCGGTGCCTCTAAAGTCATATGCCACTAGCTTTCATCTCCTAATAATATCTATTTTTTCGGTCACATATAATTAATTATTAATTCATTATATACAATGAGGAGACGATATTTTAGTACTAATTTTTGTTTCTTACATGCTATCCCTTTCACACTGCCGGGGCAGTGAACCTTATCTTATAGCTACCTCTCAAGTTATTAAATAAGATTGTGAAATCCTAATTTGTTTTAAAAATTCAAGAGTCGTGTTTAAATTCAAGATTTTTGTTATGATATCATTTGAAATAATTATTTGTCTCAAATGATAAGTTGATAGAAAAAAATAAATTTAATTATTTATATTATATTCTTGACAATAATTAACCACCTCACTACAGCAGAAATGTTTTTTCATAAATAAAAAAAAAATCATTTCATAGCGAAATAATAGTTTTGGAATGAAAATTTTCTTCCAAAAAAAAAAACATTTTTATTGTTGTGTCTCTTTTATGTGTCATCCTCATGTTGTAGCTCCTTTAATGGCACTGTAGAAATATGTGTCTGGCTTGAAGCAACTATTCATTCAAATGTGCATGGGTTGGATAAAGGAAATGTTTGTACGGTAAATTAAAGTAGGATTAAAATTAAAAGTTGAATAAAATATTATTAAATTAAATGAATTTAATAAACTTTAAGTTTTGTTATATACACGTACAGTCGTGTATTAATCTGTGTACTAATACTGATTCATTCATACTTAAAATTTAAATTAATACTGTTTTCAATAAAATTTACTTTTTGACTAATTACATTATATTAATATATATATTAATACATAATTATACTTATAACTATATTTTTTTTACACTCAAACCGACGCTAACTTTCTAGAAGCCGGAGCAAAAACAGTTTTTTTCTTTTCTTTCCTTTTGTTTTCATTGCCAAAATGAGTAACAAAAAGAAAGTTGATCCATGGGATTAATTCTTTCCCTTCAGGGCTTAATTAAGATCGAAAGTGATTTATATTTTGTTATCAGATGATGATATAATCGCATAGATTTTATATATATTTTTATTTTATTTTATTATTATAATTTTATTAAATTTTTATATAATATAAAATAAATAATTTAATATTTTTAAATCTAAAAATAATAATAATATTAAAAAATTATTTCGTAATAATTTTTTTTAATTTTTTAATTTTTATTGTAACTCATCTTTTATCTCATTTAATATAAAATAAAATAAGTCTTCGGTGTAGGCCGGCCGTACTAGAACATACATAGATGAACACGCACGCAGCGGGCAGCAATGGCTTCGACTACTCTCAACTACCCACCACCATTCCCCATTTCATCATTTCCCACCCATCATTATCTACCACTCTCTTTTTCTTTTTACAATTTCTTAATTAAATTTTTTATTAAATAAATAAATAAAAGATCATGTTTTATCACGTCATGTATATAAAAGTATTCACATAGTAATAATTTGCTTGTCACTATGGTTCTAAATTCTAAAGGCGAAAACCAACTCCCACATGAATCATGACTTCAAATCTCGAAAGAGATAACTGCTGTGCAAAAATATTATATAAAAGTAAATTTATAAATTAAAATAATTTTATATAATTTATTAAATTTATAATTAATATAATTTTATAATTTAAAATATCACATTAAATCATATTAATTTATAAATTTATTTTTATATAATTCATATATAGTTAAAATATTTTCTAATCTTGAATAATCCACTTCTATATATATATTATATAACACTAGGGGGCTGTCCAACATGTACCATTGGTTGTGCCTTTAGCTAGTCTATTTAATTTTTTTTATTCTTTTAAACATTTTTTTAACATCCTTAATCTTAAGGAAAAAATAGACAATTTTACTGACAATCACTTCTTTTACTATTAAAAAAAATAAATTAATTAAAATACACGAACGATAAATTTAAAGAGGCCAAGTGTCATTTTCCATATCTAAATATATATACATATATATATATTAGTAGTATCGTTCAAGGATGTATAGTGACAACTTGAATGTAGTGAAATTGATTAATAAATTAAAAGAAATTAGGGTACGCAAATTACACATATTCTCTTTAAAAACATATAAATAAATATGATATTTACATGTAGGGGAGGCAATATGTTATATGATTTGTTAATTCAACATGAACATAATATGATAATAGTGGGTTAGGGTTTAGTCTTAATGAGTTTGAGTAAAAAATAGTTGACCCGTTATAATCCGTTATGACACGTTAAAAAAATTAAAATTAAAATTATACTCTTATAACTAAAAGTAAAATTGTTAGAATTTTAATTTTGATATTTTTATTGTTTGGATTGTAATTTTAGACTTATAGTTAGTTTTATAATTTTTATAGATATTGTGATTTTATTATTTATATAAAATTATGCTAAATTTAATTAGATCAAACAGGTTGAGCCTATTCAACCAATTTATATAAACAGTTTGAAACGGGTCGTATTGTGTTTTGTTAACCTATTTCATAATATTCACTAATAAATTAGAACGGATTGACACAACATAATCCGTTATGTTAATAGGTCATGTTAAGATTTGATATTTTGACACGATAAACTTAATAGAGCAGGTTAGAGTTGACCTATATAATAAAATATATATGTTTTGACACGATACGAATAAGACCCATTAATACAATCACTCCTATTTACATATAAAACTCACTTTTAATAACGGACTGTATTATTTTTCAAAATATAATACCCATAATAAATCTTGAATCCACTTCACCGGCATGCCAGATGTCAAGTTTTTTTAAAGACGATGGATAGAGTCGGTTTGGTTACTTTCTAAAAGTGTTATTATTTTTCCACACATTGAATTAAATGAATGAAACCATATTACTTCTAAGTAAAGATCTATACATGATCACATATATATATATATATATATATATATATATATATCCGAAGATTCATATATATTGTCTTATATATAATACACACTTGATTAGCGAATTAGAATATATGGTAAAGAGTTGGTAGACATTTTCCGGAAGAGAAAAACAAGGGAGCTGCTGTGGCTGTTGTACAATTTCAACACCAAGCAGGATAAGAACGCAATAAATTAAGAAGAAAAATTATAGTTATAATTGTGACTACATAAACGTGATGTAATTACTTTAAAAAAAATAAATAATTAGGAGATCTATATAAAAAAATTAATTTTTTGAATCCTAACTCTTTTTTAAAATGATTGCAGGCACTTGAGCATTCTACTATTGTAATTAGAGAAAGAATTAATTAAATACAAAACTAGCTACAACACCCCCAAGTTATATATAAATATATATATATATATATATATATATATATATATATATTTGAGAGGTTTCTTTTCCGGGTTGCATGCAACATGCTGTTATGTATAAGAGGAGCTCATTACCTTGATACACGCAAGCAAACTATTTTATATAATAAAGATAAATCTTCCATTCGTCCAAAAATATATAGCTATTTATTTAATATAGATATTATATATATATATATATATATATATATAGATGAAGCAGCGATTGATAATCGATTGGTACTAATAATCAAGTAATATTTTTTTCTGTATATGGCCTCGTGAGGGAGCTGATCACAGTCAACTCACCTGAATTAAGCAACTCATCTAGCAATATTAATATCTTTTGGTTTATCATAGAAATTAATGCCACATCCATGCATGTAGTGGCGGCATGTATATATAATTAGCAAGTGTTCAAATATATATATATAATTAATTATTATAATAAATTCACCTCACTTTATTAACTAATTAGGTATTTGGGAGAGTTGGTGATTCATGAATGGAGTCATATATATTTAACATTACTATTGTTATTTAGTTTTCAATTAGAGTGAGAAAACATTACTAAAATTGCTGAGATGATTTGGGTGAGACTACATGAATTTGCACATGGTACAATTAATCTGGATGCTTAAGTCGTGATCCAACGTATAAATTACTAACAAGTCATGATAATTTAGTATACAAGAAGTTCACAATTCTGAGAGTTTTATATGGCGTAAATTGAAAGAGTTGCCATCATTTATATTTAAAAAAAAGAAAAGAAAAGAAAAGAAATATCCATGTAAACGGCATGGATAATTGAGTTTTGTGCTATTTGTGAGCTCAAATAATTATTATTTATTAAATAATTCTATTTAAAACTTTTTACACCACATATTATTTGAGTGATATAAAAATTAAATAATCATTTGTACTGATAAATTAAATGTGACGAAAATAATTATTTATGATCAAAATAAATTTATTTTGACAAAAAATAGTAACTTGTCGAAAGTGAACACTGTTCTTATAGTGAATCATACGATGTAGATGATGTATGTAATAAAAGTTTTCACATAATACTACTCTCTGTCTTTTCTATGGTCACATGAGAACCATTGCATTATGTGCGTAGTCGCATAGGAAAGCATGTATGTCTGTAATCTGGCTGCACGTACGAGTAGATCCCTCGACAATATAGGCATGCGTGCATGCATTATTCGGTCAACATTATAGTAATATTTATTTCTTGATATTGTATGCTAATATATATGCGTACGAACTTGGATGTCAATCGTATTCTTGTTTTCTTTATTGCATTTAAAACCATAATTCAGTTTGTCTAGTTAATTTGTCGCCTTTTATTTATAATTGGATTGTCAACATGAACAGTAATAAAAATCTTCTTAGATCACAGAGCTGTCAATCCATTCAAAATCAAAGTTTTGAATACCTTACAGATAAAGACACTCGAATGAAATATTTTAATACTAATACCGTTTCGTGTATCTATTTGGAATAGTCGATATATGAATAAATTATATATAAATATTTAAAAATATATTTTAAAATAATAGTTTATATATGAATAAATTATATATAAATACATATATATAAATTATAAATAATCTAGTCTGAATTGAGGGTAAAAAAATGAGCTTGCAGTTTAAAAAAATAAAAAAATGAGTAAAGGTCAAAATACTAGTCGGTACGGGTTAAAATATAGGTTGGTATAGACTGAAATATGAGTTGATAAGGCTGATATTTGGAACGGTACAAAACAGATATAATACATGTACCCAACCAGTGGTTGGTATGGAATATACCGACCGAGACGATACTCTATTTAAAACACTGCTCAAAACTAATCAATATTAGAAAACACACACTCAAATTTTTTTTATGATGTTCGATGTCGAAAGAGTACAAACGTAACATGCTTATACATGACCAGTCTTACATGTACTCCAATATTCCATAGTAGAAAATGATGATTTTTTTCATCAAATTGATATCACCTAAGAACAATTATATAACTTGAATGCAGCCAAAGTGGCTTTCTTATTCCTGTTTATTTATTAGGAGCACAAAATTTCTCTCCAACCTAAGCTTTAGCCTAACCCAAGTCTCACCTCCCCTTCACAACCTGAGGTCATGAAGGCCGCTACCTATGCCTAATTTCTAGTGGGTGTATTCAGTATCCCTTTCAAATTTCACAAGCATCTATAGTTCATTAAATCCAACGTCTATTGAAAGATAAAGACCATCATTTCTAATTTCTACCTTTAGTTTGAGCTAATCAAATTTTAAAATTTTTAAGTTGCATTGTATCGATAAAAAAAAAGAAATGCTGTTCATTATCTTCATATTATAAATTAACATGTGATTTGTTATTTTTATCTTTATATTTAAATACATATATTTATACATTAGTATGAGTGTATTTAAATAAAAAAATTAAAAAAACAAATCGATAAAGAAAATATGAAAGGTGACAAATTTAGCTTGACCCAATGCTTCCACTCTAGCTATTGCTAATGTGGTCCAATTGGTAATTATGATATTAACAGTTTACCAAATCCCACCCCTTTGTCTCTATAGAATCCAACCCGTTTCTATTTTTCATTACTGTTTTTGTACTTGTGTTACTGTTGCACGGCAAAGCGGCCAAGCCATGTATCCCACGTTTTCTTTGTTTATCTCCCTCGCCCTATTTTTCATTCACTGTATGGGTACTTGAGCAGCATAGAAAGCAGCCAGTCATGTATCCCCAGTTCTCTCTTCCTTTTTCTTTTTTTTTTTCTCCTCGTTCTTTGTTGCTTAATTTGATTCATTTTTTGGGTCAATGGGCAATCATATTGGTAATTGCATCCTTTGGTAAAAAGCTTACTCCTTGATGATGAAAATTTTGTAATGTATAAGCCAAAAATGCAGATTGAGGGTAAATTATTTTGTGAATGCAGATGGAGAAACTAAACAAATATTGAAATCTTTAGCAGTTTCCCCATATTGATTAAGCACTATGAGCTAGATGGTCTTTGGTGGTGTCATTGATCAACTTGAATAAAATTAACTCTTCCATTCATTATAGGCAATAATGATTGATGGGGAAAATACAAGTGGTTTCTACCAAAGTTTTCCTATTGAACATGATTCACATGGGATTTTTGTAACAAAAAGTTTTCATCTTTCTTGTTTTCTTCTCAACAAATTTGGGTATCATTAGAAACTTCCAAAAAAAAAAAAAAATCCATCTACAATCAATTAGCAGTGTCAAACATGAAAGATGGTACATAAGCTTAATAATAGCGTTAAATATAAGTTTAAAATGTACAAATCTCATTTAAGTTTTTTTTAAAAAATTTAAAAAAATTAGGACTTACCTTAAAAAAGTAAATTTGAATGTTTTGTTTTTAGCAGATCTCACATGAACAACGAGGCTTGCACTTCTGTGAATTATAAAAATCATTTTTTTAAAATGAAGAACATTAGGAGATAAATAATCAAAGTACATCCTTGATTGTCTAAACTTGGGAGCTGTCTTTTATTTTTGACCCAATGGGGCCATGGCCATCGGCCAGGGGAGGTAGGCAGGGAGGCCATGGCCCCCAGTGCCCCCAAGTCTATGTTGTCTGTCGACAAGTTTGAAACCTATCCAAAGCCGTGTATATGCGGTTCACATTGCCTTTTTTTTTTTTCTTTAAATACAAAAATTTATTTTTCTAAGCTAACAGAAGAATTTCTTATTGCTATAATTTTCCAACCTAAGAGCGTTTGAAATCTGAACACTCTTCTTAAATTAGAGGAGAAATTCCATTCAACTACAAAAACCTATAGCTAATCTCTAATAGAATTAGGTTTGACAATTAATTTTCCCTAATGCTTCTGCAACTTTTGTGCTTTGCATTCAATTCCAAAAGGTCATCAAGTTTGGTTAATAATACCATCATTTACTTTTTCTCTTTGGTACAAACCGACTGAAAGGAAATTGGGAATCGTCAATAGGTGCAAATCGAGCTAAAATGTGGAGGCAAAACTCCCTATAAATGAGGTATTAGGCGATATTTGGGAAAACCTTTGATATTTATATTATATAATTGGAAAAAAAAGACTAAAATCCAAAATGGGGACAGGTTTTGGATTAGACCAAGGGGCGGTACACCTTAAAGAATGTGAATTTTTTATAAGAAAAAATCACTAATAAAGTGGGGTTTGATAAACAACACAAAAGAAAGGTAATGGTGTGCCCAAATCACAATTGAAATCAATTATTGGCTTTAGAAAAGAAAACAATGTGATAATCAATTGGCATGTGTGACCACAAAAGCATTTCAGTTTTTTAATTACCGTAAAGAAAATTGAGGGAGGAGAAAAGGAAATTAAAAAAAAAAAAAGAAGAAGAAAAGAAATATGACAAGTCCAAAGAGAATATGAAAATGAAAGGAAATAAAAAGGAAAGATGTAGGAGGGTTCCTTGTAGCCATTGGATTACTCTGCCTGTGGTTTGGGTTCGGAGCTAGGTTTGGGTGGTGACTTTGCAAGGATAAGAACGACCTCCCTCTCCTCCCTCGTTTTCCTTGCTTTGTAAACACCATCTAGTCATCTACCACTCTCCGGCTCTCTACAAGAACCCTCTCTCTCTCTAGCTCGCAAGAAAGTACCGAAACTCTCTCTCTCTCTCTCTCTCTCTCTCTCTCTCTCTCTCAACACAACCGGGCCTGCTTTCTGAAATTAGTTCTATTCCTCTCTGTTTCTACTCGCATTTTGGGACGGAAAGTTTCAAGAACAAAACAGAGCACTCTGTGTATTCAAGCTGGCGATCGAGAATCAAGAAACCACTGTCCGGGAAATCAAGCCCAAGAACAGGAGAATCATGGTATAATAACCATCTTCTCTGTTTCTTTCATTTTGTGTCAGTCTTTCTTATTTTGTTTCTGGGTCTAGTCAATGTGCTCTCTTTTTTTCTTGAACCGGCCATCGATGGACTTTAGATTCTATTCGGGGTTCTTCTTTGATTTTCTGTTTCTGAGTCTGGGTTTAATTCTTGGTTTTTCTTGAATAGGGTGCTGGAGGCCCTGACGACGACGACAACAGGTGGCCGCCATGGCTGAAGCCTCTGCTTAGTGAGAATTTTTTTGTTCAATGCAAGTTACACGCAGATTCCCACAAGAGTGAATGCAATATGTACTGTTTGGATTGCAAGAACGGCGCTCTCTGCTCTCTCTGCCTCGCTCATCACAAGGACCACAGAGCTATTCAGGTACGTTTTGTTGCCTCTGAATTCGTAGTTTTTTTTTCTCTGCTGTCATCATATTTGGCATCCGGGTTCCATCCATTGCTGTCAAATTTATTGATTCGCAATTTGGGGTGTGTTCTTGCAATGATTCTTTTTCAAAGTTCTATCTTTTCCTTTTAGGGAATCGCAAGATTCTTCTGTTTGAATTCGTTTTTTGGGGAATTTAGCTTTCCAATTACTCAGCCTTTTTCCTTTCTTGAATAAGTTTGTTTTATTCTTGTTTTTTTCTTCGGTCTCCCGGATTTACACCCTTCTAAATTTTGAGAAAAATGGGGATCAAAAGAAAAAAAAAGTTTTAATTCCGGTGCCTGATAAATGTGAGGCAGAATTGGAGTCTATACTTTCCCCGACGGCTTTCAAGCATTTTCTCAAGAGTATAGAAACTGAAAAGTACAGAGTCACACACACAAAGGTCTCACTTTTCGAGCTCATGGGTTATAAACTTCACATGAGATTGCTTCGTTTTCCATTTTCGATAGCCAACAATCACAAATTCTTATGCGTGTCGTCTGTTATGTGCAGATAAGGAGGTCCTCATACCATGATGTGATAAGGGTATCTGAGATTCAGAAAGTTTTGGACATCACTGGAGTTCAGACCTACATTATCAACAGCGCCAGGGTCGTCTTCCTGAACGAGCGCCCCCAGCCTAGGCCCGGTAAGGGCGTCACCAACACCTGCGAGGTCTGTGAGCGCAGCCTCCTCGACTCCTTCCGCTTCTGCTCTCTCGGTTGCAAGGTACTTTTACTGCAACAATGCCCCCACCTCCTTTTCTTCAACTTTCGCCCACTATTTCTCACCATGAATTTCTGGGTTTTATTCTTTCTATTGGAATTCCTTCTGATTGGTCGAAATGGGTTGACTTTTGGATTTCTGAGTCTGACATAACTTCATCTTTTTCAACCAAACAATCAATCGACAAATGTGAACAACACGAGCTGTTTGCAATTGAATTGGGTCCGTTTTTTTTTTCTTTTTTCTTTTTTCTTTCCGGTGGATTAACTCTTGTGATCATCAATTACAGATTGCTGGGACGTCAAAGAAGTTCCAAAAGAAGAAGCACTCGGCGGCGATGGCTTCGGACTCAGAGGACTCGTACAGCAGCAGCAGCCATGGCCTGGAGAAGAATAGGATCCAGAGCTTCACTCCCTCGACACCACCACCAACTTCCGTCAACTTCCGGACGGCAAAGAGGAGGAAGGGAATCCCACACCGTTCTCCAATGGGCGGAGTACTCATGGGGTATTAGGTCCTTACACTGGCATAATTATTCTGGTGACCCACCACATTATAGGAATTACAAAGGTAGCTGCCAAAGTATGGATGTCCTCCGTCCAATGCCCAGTGCTTTTTTAATTACCCCTCCTTAAAAAGGCCGGTGTTGGACGCAGTAGTACTGTACGTCCTCTGTACATAGAAGCAAAAATACAAGAAGTACTGAACAAAGTTGGGGAAATATGGAAAAATAAGGAAAATGTGAACGGGTTGGACGGTGAAATTAGGACAATAATAATAGTAATAGTAATAATAATAAATAAATAAATAATTGTAGCTGCTTCTTAGAGTGATTATACATAAGTTTTGTGGTTTTGTTCAAAGTAAATGTAAATATGCTTTGGTTTTTGTTGGTTGCTTAGATGGAGGAGGAAGAGGAGGGAGTTGTGGGAGGTGAAAAGACAATGTAGTCCTTGGGACGTAATGGGATGTGTTTATATGGGAAATGAATAATATAATTATTATTAGTGATATATATATATGTTTGTATGTGTGTTTTCTGGCCAATGCACATCCCATTGTTTCCAAATTCGGAAAGCAGTTGACTGGTCGGCGGTGGTGGCCGAACTTTCTAAGTTGGTGGGTCCAACTGCGGCCGGCTCGCGCGCGCGTGCGTACGCGTGGGTTGGATGTCGCTTCGCACACGAACGCGTCTTGGTTCTCGGCATCTGTTGTTTGAAGTAAAGTTGGTCAGCCGCCCTCTGGCCAATTGACTCAGAAAGGCGGTATAGGCAAATGGGTTTTACGTGTGTGGGACCCATTGTGGTTTATTCCTGGCCGTGAGATTACACTTTGATTCTCTCCTTCCCTTTCACCCTTTGTTAATAGAAAAAAAAAAAAAAAAAAAAAACAAATAAACAAACAGGTTTCGAAAGATTATAGGAATTGACTCTTTAACTTCAAAATAAATACAAACTTTGCGCATTCATCTTAAGAAAAATAAGAGAAATTTGGAATTTATATAAAAATAATACGTGAATTTTAATACTATAACTAAAATTAAGTTATCTTGAGTTAAATTGGGCTTAAAAACTCCATCATAATAAATTATTCTTTTGTAAGCATTTTATTCTTTTTATCCTTGTTTGATTTCAGGTACGAAAAAGGATTAGGTGGGAGAAAATCATCCATTCATAACATGCGGTAAACGTGTTAGAAATTGTGGTAGAAAAGAAAGGAAACGAATTACTTTTTTAAAAGAGAGGCCCGTATTGTCACTGGTGAACAAGTTGTTTTAGTTATACCGAATCAAATATTTGATTTTATATAATTATTATAATTTTTTTAAATTTTTATATAAAATATAATAAATAATTTAACTTTTTCTTAAAATTTAAAAATAAAAATAATATTATAATAATATTTTATTCAATTTTTAATAAATTATTTCATCTTATCTAATTTGAATCATATAACCAAAATGATTCGGATGCTACATTTTGTCAAATTTATGGGTTGAATGAGAAGGTTGGAGGTAGGCTAGTTTGAGTAGTAGAGTGTTCTGTAAATATTTTATTATTATTTATTATTTTATCATTACTTTTTATTTATTTTATTTTACTATTCAATATTTTATCACTATTTTTATATTACCATTTACAAAATATCTAAAATTACCTTACTACCCTAACGCAGCTACCTTTCGTGCTATATATATACTTCAAAGTTTAAAGTAATTGAAAAGTTGACATTCTAGCTTTTAACATAATGTTTACCATCCCTTTTTATCATTGCTGTTTATAGACTTTTCTTTCCACAAAATGAAAATATAGTTTTCCTTGCGTTTATCCTTCATTTTGTAGCTTCATTAATATAAATAATTAGGATGGATTGAGAGTGCTTATATATTCTAAACGTAGTCAAGATTTTAGGATGAAACTTGCACCTGATAATTTTTTTTTTTTTTTTAACTTAAAAGATGTCAAAGTTAAAGTTAAAGTAAAAAAATTAAAACTTAATATTTTATTAAATATTATATAGGAATTGCGTAATAAGTATGTTTTATATTTCTTTTTTTATTTACCGACCATCTCTCAAAGTTACGATCGACTTTTCTTTTTGGTGTGTTTTTCTATGTTGTTCCGCCGCTTTGGTATATGTCCAAGTGTTTTTCTTTACTACATAACATATTATATACCGACCACAAAATGTGCGGCGCCGACACGTGTACTTATCTTTCTCTTACGTGTGGCTTTTTACCTATGACTATTTGACGCATTCGAGAAGAAAAGCCCACGAATGACACGTAGTCAAAGATGTCAGGGACCATTCTCTATGTAAACCCTAGCTCTCTGAGTTATTAGGTTTTTCGGTTGTTATTTGGTTGTAGGAATTATACGAAGCCACGTGTTTGAAAAATTCCAGGTATTCGCTCGAGAACCGTCCAACGCGGTACCACTTGTGTTCCACGTGTAGGGCTCTGAAAACCAGAACATTCTCGGAGGCCTAGTGGGATAGGATGGACCTACGTGTGGGCCATTCGTTGGCGAAACATGAGGTCCACAAATTCTGCGAGACTCATATCAAGTACATAGCGATGGTGGAAGGTGAGGAAGGGACCATCTAAAGAATTACAACATTTTAGGTTTTTCGCCCCGTTGATTTTATACGCATGACCACTTTCTTTTACATGTTAATAAGGTGACGTGGAATAACTAATGCCGGACAATTGTTTATCTAAAAATTTAAAAAAATAATATTTACAATCGTAATTGTGCAAATGACATACAATTTTTTTTTAAAAAAAAATTTAATATAAGATCTATAAAAAAATTACTTTTTAATTATAGACCTTACTTTTTTTTAAAATGATTGCGTAATATTTACACATTCAAATATTACATGTAACATTACTCAAAAACTTAATGATTGATAGATATGCACATATTGCATAATTATTTTTTTAAAAAATGGTATCTATCATAAAATAATTAGTTTTTTTTTATAAATTTTTTTTCTATTATTTTTAAATAAAATATATGAAATTTATATATTTTAAAACTATATAAATTATTTTAAAAAATAACGTTTAGATTTAAAAAGTTTGAGAGGCTAATAAATTAATGAGAAAGTGATATTTATATGAGGAATCTGTGGAAAATAATCTCCTGTCTATCAATCAATTCGGTCTAACAGGGAATTATGTCTTCAGACTTGGGGAAAGACAATTCAATTTTGGTAATTGGGGCCGTACGATATCGACTCATGGGAACGATGAATCACATGCACAAAGCTAGCCTTAGATCACGCAAAACTTATGGAAATAAATAATTTCTTTTTTATATATTAAACTAGACATGCATGGATGCAGCAAAAAGTTTAAGAACCCTATTAAAAAGAAAATAAAAATGGGAGTAATGTTATTTTTTTTATTCAATCTTCACACTAATTAATCATGTGTTAATACATTTTAAATAATTTTAGAAGCTGATCATTTAAATTAAAAATCATTTAAAATACACACAAAACTAATCATCGTGTGGCCTTGTTGATTGTTAAATTTAACTAAGTTCAATTTAGTTTAATTTAATTTTAAATTGAATCTAATATCTAAACCATGGTTTTAAATACCGTACCGTACCGGCCGGTACGGCCGGAATATTCCATATCAGTCACCGGTCCGGTACAGATATTGTACCTGTTTCGTACCGGTCTGAATACCGGCCGGTACCGGTCATACCGGCCGATATTTTGGGCTGTACCGGCCTACGTACCGGCCGGCATTTCGGCCTTCTATTTTTTTAGTTTTTTTTTCATTTTTTCAAACTACAAGTTTATTTTTTGACCCCCAATTTATACCAGACTATTTATAATTTATATATATATGTATTTATGTATAAATTATTCATATATAAATTATTATTTTAGAATATAATTTATTTATTTATATTTATACATATAATTTATTTATATATCGATTATCTCGAAACGGTACATGAAACGGTACCGGTACCGGTACCGAAATATTTCATTCCAATGCCTTGACCGGTACGTCATCCGGTACGGTATTCAGAACATTGATTTAAACACCTAACTCTTAAATTATTAAATTTATCTTAACTCAAAATTTTTCTACACGTGAAACCCATAATATATTTTTTTTATTCAATATATTTTTATAGATGAAATTTATATAATCTACTCTATCAATTTAATTCACTATTATTCATATAAAACTAAACGTAGGCTTAAAAAGCAAGTGGGGTTGTACGTGGATAATGGATTAACTCGTCGATCAGCACTGCTCGGTCGTCTAGTTTGCCTTTGTCGTCTTTTGGTGCAGTAGTACTGCGCGCTCCCTTCTTCCTGCCCAAATTCAAAGCATCGATCATCATGTTCTTTCTGATCTCACATTTAATTCACCACCTACCTAAGATTTTAGTTTGCACACGGTCTCATCTTCCTTTTCACCAGAAAAAATAAGAATTCGATCCACTATGCTTGATATATATATATATATATGTATATGTATATGTATATGTATGCACGTATGCATGTATATTATATGTATCCAACATGTAGTGTCCTCCCTTAATCGAGCGTGGATCCCACTTCAACCAAGTTGCTCATGAAGTCTTGATGTCAATAGTTTACCAACTCCTACATGATGATAGGAAAAGCAAGCAAGAAAGCAAAGCGGCCTCTGTACATCATGTCCACATCGTACATGCTGTTCATCATCATCATCATCATTATCTTGATTCTGTTCATCGTGACCTAATTAATTTGTTATATATATATATATATATATATATATATATATATATATATATTTAATATTTAAACATATATATATATTGTTTTACAATTGATCATCAGTAACTTCTGTTAATGTTTAAACTGTCCAACATGTATGTTGATGAATTTGACTCACTAAGAGCATTGTCATTGGTTTAATCAAATTCATTTTTAAATTTGATCAATATCAATACTTTTTTACATTTACCTATTTCATCAAAATTTAATTCCCACATTAGATTAACCATTCATTCTCTATATAATAATAAAATATTATGAAATTAATAAATTTTTTATTTAATTTATTTTCTCACATTTTATAATTCTACCAATTAAATATTAATAATAATTATATTCTAATTAGATTAATATTAGAAAAATTATTATTAAATGTTAATAATAATAATTATATTATATTAATTTAATTTCTTTATTTTAAATGAGAAATTAATATTTTAATGTTTGATAAATGAATAATGATCTTTCATCTTTAACTAACCACTATAATAAAAATTTAAATTATTTTAAATTTATCCAATCTAATATAAATAATTTTTAAATTAAATTATATAAAATTTGACCAAACATCACATTATCGATCATGCCCTCATGTGGTCAACTGGAATGGATGGCAAAAAACATATACACATGCAGTATCATCGCCATGAAGAACAACTATTACATGCCGACAGGCCGTACTGTCAATTTTACATGTAAAAATAAAATAAAAACTTATAAGGTATTATATAAGTCAGCTTGCATTAATTAGTATGTTGTACGTTACTTCAAAACAAAAATGAGATAATATCGAATCTTCGGAAGAGTTAATGAGCTTTAAAATTCTGGTTGAATATGATGATGAAACTCCAATAAATTCCAAAACGTACCCTGACAGATATATAATTAACACATCATGATCCAAGGGAAGCAGCTGTAAGATGTGGACTTCGGTCGATATATACATGAAATGAGTAGCCAACAATTTTCATTTGGAATTTTGGATTAGCTCTTGTTTATTTCTATTTAAAGAATATATTAATTAATGCTTAAAACCTTCTCTCTTTTTTTGTTTTTTTTATAAATTGGGATGGATTCTTTGGACACATGCAGCATGCATTTGGGAACCAAAGATTCTTTTTGGAAGTTTCGAAAAGTACTTTTTCAACTCCCAATCCAAATTACATCCTCACAAAGTAATAAATATTTAATACTCCAATATCTATATTTAAAAAGTCATTCTATTTTAAGTCAGTATATAGAGCACTACATAACCATTTAATACATTATCTGAATGATAAGAT
Source organism: Carya illinoinensis (assembly GCF_018687715.1). Lineage (NCBI taxonomy): Eukaryota > Viridiplantae > Streptophyta > Magnoliopsida > Fagales > Juglandaceae > Carya > Carya illinoinensis. The sequence goes on from NC_056763.1 coordinate 23,762,999, forward strand.
TTGATGATTTATGATATTAAAATTTTAAACTTTATATTCCAAATCAAATTATGTAAGAAATTTATTAAGTGTGGTCTATACATGATGACTCGCTCGAGAATAGAGTAGTTTTTTATATTCAAAATGTGTAGTACTTATCCTCTTATCTATATATGTACAAAACAGCTAGCAAAACGTTTATGATGAAAATTAGGGACTGTTTAGATTAAGAAACCATCTCATCTTATCTCATCATTATAATTTTTTAAAATTTTCATATAAAATATAATAAACAATTTAACTTTTTCAAAATCCTGCAATTCAACCTCTTCAAATTCTAAAAATAATAATAATATTTAAAATATTATTTTACCAATATTTTATTCAACTTTCATCTAAAACTATCTCATCTCATTTCATTATCAAAACAATTTTGAACCAAAGATTAATGGGAATTAGATGCATATATAATTGAAACGTGGAATTAAGCTTTCATCATTAGTTGAATCAACGATAGAGTACTTTCATGAAAGAGGCAAATTAAATTACCAATTGGGATTTAAGTAAATTTCCAACCATGCAAAATGTTTTTAGAAACAAAAAAAAAAAAAATGTTGGGAATGTTTTATTTTAGTTGTAGTTTTTGGAAGGACGACAGACGTGAATATATCTAAAGGAACCCAAAGCAAATTAGAAGATATATATATATATATATATATATATATATATTTCTATGAGTGTGGAGTGGTCGCTTTTAGGAATCCATGCATGCAACCCGCACTAGTACTTAAATTACGTGACGCAACCTACACACAGCGTTAATTGATTTGTTGATTGAGATCACATGATACATATATTTTCCTAACCTATTGACAGTTATACTTTTATTTCAATAATGGAAGAAACTAGAAAGCTGACTCATTCATTCAACGCAACTTGGAGGGACCTCTAAATAACCCTAACTTTGATGATTATCAAATTTAATCTCACTTTGAATACGATTAATATAGAGTAATGTTACTCTTTATTCAGATCCGTATTTTATTATTTTCAGTTATACTGATTGATATGTAATTACATTTTAAATAATGTTACATGTCGATTATTAAGAAAAATCACTTAAAATATGATATATCAATTGATGTGATTGAGAATGACAAAATTCAAAATAAAACAACAACATTCTCGCTTATCCCATACCACTACCTATTATCTTGATAACTTACGTATCATGATCATTAACAATTATTAGGATTGAAGAAGATCATTTAGATGGAAATATTAAGGCCGGCCTCGTTTATTTTTGTAGATGAGATAAAGTATTGTTAGAATATATTTTTTAATATTATTATTATTTTAAAATTTAAAAAAAAAACTGAATTATTTATTTTATTCTGTGTGATAATTTAAAAAAATTATAATGATTAAATGAAATATTAAAATATGTTGAGAAAACAAACAAGTCAAATTGAAGTATCATTTATTACCTGACGGTCGGTCTGATTAGCTAGTTAGGGCAGATTATGACAAACAATTTTCCATACTTTCCACAGCAAAGGGGCCTTCTTTGCTCAATCAAATTTAGCCAATTCGATTACACATTTAAAAGCTTTAGCTGAAAACTTTGTATAAAAGTAGTAGATACCGCGTGACAATGGCTACCTCTGATAAGCGCAGCCTCTTTCAACTTCGCTCTTCAGTGATACTTCATATTCAATCCAATAAATAGTCATAACCCATTAAAGGACTTGTCACATGCAACTAGATGATCCCGAACGAAAACAAAAAAGAAAGAAAAATCTTGGATCTAAAAATCTTGGATCTTAAATACTGGAGCTATTCCAGTTTTTGGAGATGATAAGACCGTGCATGTCTGGTTTCAGTGAATAGCCGATTGGTTAGCTGGCATGGATGCATGGATAATGCTGTCAGAAACTAGTGCATGCATGCATACTCAACTGGTTCATTGAATCAATGCTTTTAGCTAGTTTGCTTTTCTCGTTTTGGAAGCATGGACTGTGATACCAACTACGTACCAAGACCCCATCCATGACCCAAATTCTAGGGTCAATACGTACTCAACTAGCCCTTCCAAAACTTTAGACACCCAAAGTACGTAAAAAGGGAAAGCAAGAAAAGTAGAAGAAGAAGAAAGCCTTCCAAATACATGGAATATTTAACAAGTTTTAGTTATTGTCGATGACAACTTAAGATACCATTAATTATGTTGGCTCATATATATAAATTAACAAGCTAGCTGCATTGAAATGGGGATCGAAGGTCGAAGGAGGTTGCACCAACTATGATCGTGTCCATTTTCACGCCCATTAATTATAAGCCCCTTTCTGAATTAATCCACGAAGTTATAATTAATGTCGTTCCAATTACAGGCAGTTTGGAATTAAGTTGCTGAGAAAATAAGTGGTAGTTCGTCATGATCATCTTCATGAAGCCCATAAGAATCTCTGTTTTTTATCCTTCCTCTTTCATCGGTTAAGCTATACTCATGTCCATCTTAGTTGAGCTACTTTAGACAATATTTAAAGGATGTTTGGAAATAGTTTTGATCTCATCCCTATATCTCATCTTATCTCATCTTATTTCATTCTCAAATATTACTTAAATACAAATATTTTCAAACTAATTATTATAATTTTTCCAAACTTTCAAACAAAAAACAATTCAAACTTTTTCATATTTCAAAATAAAAATAATATTGTAAAAATTATATTCTAACAATATTTTAACTTTATAATATTTTTTATTCAACTTTCTCTATCTCTCTCTCTTCCAAAAATCCTATAAAATATTAACTCAAACTATCTCATTACTATTCACAAATTATCTTATTACTCTTCACAAATTTTTTACCTCATTTTATTCCTCATACATACCCTAAACTCCAAGTGCACTAACATAATGCAAGAGGACATAAAGAGTACAAGCACGGATTTCGAGCAAATTTAAAATCATAGCTACCTGCAGCTTATGAAACTATTAACGGTATTAAGAGTATAATACAAATAATTAATACTTAGTTTGGACGGAGAGATGCTTTCATTTCATCCCATCTAATCTCAATATCCAAACATTACAAACGCAAACGCACACTACAAGAAAAATAGCTTTTTGCAGTTAATTTATAGCGGCGAAAAGACTATTAGCAACCAATTTGCCGCTATAAATTAGCCGCAAAAGGCCATTTTTCTTGTAGTGGCAAACACTTTTCAATTTTAAATTTTTAAATTTTTCATCTAATCATTACAACATTTTCAAATTTCAAACAAAACACAAAAAATAATTCAACATTTTCAAATCTCAAAATAAAAATAATATTTTAACTTTATAATATTTTTATTCGACATTTTCTCTCTCATTTTTTAAAACCCCATAAAACATTTTAACTCAAACCATTTCTAATTCATCTCATCTCAACTTACTATCCAAATCAGGACTAAATCTATCTTATTTTGGCAGTTTAAATTTTTATCAGTTTGAATCCCGACTCTACATTCTGCTCAATTTAATTAAATATTTTAAAGATCTAATTTTGAGACAAGTAATGATTTCATAATGGTGATAAAAATAACACCTCAAACACATAATCGAAAGAGGATAAATGGAGAGATTTGTATATATTTGAGCCTACATTCTTGTCTTGACACTGCTTTTGCCAACATCTTGAGTTTCCCAAAAGCCCATCAGCCATCACTCCTTTTTTCTAATTTTAAAGATGAAAAACCAGTTTGGTATATTTTGTTGAACCTATAATTCTATTAAGAGGGAACAATTGCATGATCCACTTGAATTTAAACACGAAAAATAAATGAAATTAGTACAAAGAGTATTTGTAGTATTTTTTTTTTTTTTTTAGCTCGATGGAAATTGCTAGCTAGCTCCGACTAAAATGCAAACAATGTGATCAATATGGACAACATGACACGATTAAAAGAAGAGAAATGTGTTTTGCAAACTAGTTTGATAGTTTTTAAAACTATTAGATTGTGTTCAAAAGATGATATGTAGCTTAATAAAGCTGATTAGATTGGAATCTGTAAAGCTTTTGATTGCACCCAGTGACTGAAAAATCTTATCTTCGCCTGATCTACCTTACAGAAAAAAACAAATTATCCGTTTATCCACTTCCCGGCAGTGTATATGAACATGAGAAATGATATGTATAATTATGAAATGTTTATCCATACACTATGAAGAAAAAAAAGGATAAAATATCGAATATGGTGTATGATATAGGGACGATGAATAGAATTTTTCATATATATAGTCATTGCTGACTGTTTTCATTCTAGCAATTGTTGAAGAATAAATTCTATATTATTTGTGGATAAGGTTTTAGATATATCTATAAGATTAGAGTAAATTTTTCTCCGATTTTATGAAATGAGTTAGACATTAGATTTCTTCAACAATAATACTGAAAATGCGACTGGCCCCATTTCTGTGTCCTATCATCAATGCCATTCTACCATTGTGAATAACTTGGGCTGAGATCTTAATTTGCTCTTTTCTTTGGGCCCCTCCACAAGTGATATTTTTGCGACTTGGGCCAAGCAAGCCCAATCTGGGTTGCCCTTGAATAACCATCTAGCTTCCAAAGGCAGAAATATAAAAGGGTGAAAGGGTTGGAAATTTTGTAAAAATTTTAGATTTGCAACTTTCGGGCGAGCCATTTAAAATAAAAAAAAAATTATACGCAATATGAAAGTGTGAAAATTCCACCTTTTTCTCTATGAAAGTTCACTTTTTTCTTTAAGGATATGTACATTATAATTATTGTTTAAAATTTATGTATTTAGTAAAATGGGGAGTAGGGGCTAAAAGATATATACATTTTTTAATTTTTAATTTCCATGTGTAATCACGACCTGATGTACATTTGATCGACAGACTACAGTTGTTGGATATGCCATCTATCTATAAAGGAGTGGATGAAATCTTTAGCAAAAGGGGCACATTCAAAATGGGATTTTGCTACACATCTTCTCAACATCTCAATATCCTATTTTTTTTAATTTTTTAATATTTTTTTAATATATTTTTTTGAATTTATTCTTTTTAAATTAATTTAATTAATTAATTTATTATTTATATATTAAATATTTAATAAAAAATAAAATAATAAAAATTAAAAAAAAATGTGAAATATTGAAAGATTGTGAAGATTTTTTCTTCAAAATGATGGCCAGAGTCCAGACAAAGGGTCATGGCCTAAAAAGTAAATGCGTCCTGATTCATGGAGAGTAGCGCCTACAGCCATGACCCATTTCTTTTACTTTCCTCGCTCAGATGATAACATGCCTTCTCTGCTTTGTAAAGTGGCAGATAGCACCGTCGGATGCAAATTCAAATACTTGAGCAAAGCAATCAGCTTTCGGCGCACCCCGTGAATCACGCACAGCTGTTGACGAATTCGTTCATCGTTTTTTCAACACCAATCACATCAATGTCATCAAACCCAATGCATATGTACTGTACCCAATACCCAAATGACATGGAAAACAACAAAAGAAAGAGACGAAAAATATAATCCAAAACGCCCGCATTCACCAAGCTAGCTAGGTGATGGTGCAGCAGTGCGGGTCTAATTTTACAATATTTTCATGTTCGTTCACGTATAGTTGTTATCGTGCTTGTATCTGGTAAAGAGATCCTCAGTTTTTGCGTTCCTAAATGCACAACACCCTACCAAATATACCGATATCAAAGCTAGCAGAGTTACGAGCAATATGATGTCTGCTCTTATCCATTCTTTCTTTATATTCGCCAATAGTCCTGCTTTGCATGAATTGCAGCTGTAGCAAAGCTGCGTCTGCTCGTTGCTCCATTGCAGGCAATCCTTGTCTGCCGCCGTGTTTATCGGACTTATCCAGTACGTTGGATTCACGAATGTGTACCCGCATTCCGTCGGTGGCTTACAGCATCCCGACTGTAAATTTAACCAAAGCATATAAGGGAAGAAGAAAAAAGATTAAAAAAGATGGAGAATACATTCCAGAAAAAGAATATTAACACATGGTTGAGGAATCTTTAACTACTTAATTGCTCTGTTTTTTTCAAGAAGCTGAGAAGACGGAGGTAAATAGGCTAAGAATAATTTGAAAATCAGATAGAAAGATGCCTCTTTGGTAGGCAGCTTTTATGGTCGAATATGCCGTTTTCTTTTTTGCTTTAAACATATTTACATAACCAGATTTACATCTTGTTTTTAAAAAGATAAATGCTTTACTCACAATAATTATGTTCCAAATAATTATTCATAGTCTTTATACATTCTATTGATGTAATTGATCAAAATAATTATTTTATATTTAAAAAAAATGATCCAACTAATCAGATTAGTATAGTGCACAAAGAACAAAGACTACGTAAAAGTAATTGAATGTAGAGTTTTTATAATAACAAAAAGATTACATAAAAATAAAAATCGCATAAATTAATGTGACTTGAAGTGGTACGTCATGTTGCAAAGCTACTTTTATTTATGTCAATTCATCATTTTATTTCGATGAAATTTCTTCGCGATTGAATCATTTTTCTTTCAAAAATATTGTTCAATCTCATTCGTATATAAAACAGTGTGTGCCCGGCAATATATAAATAAAAAGAAATAGAAAACCAATTTTCTTATTTCACAGTAGTAAACACTCATTGTTCTAGCAACAAAAAATCATGAAGATCGATCTATTAAATTTCTCATTCAATATTACTTGTTCTTCATTCTTGAACCATGTTCTAAAGACGTTACAACTTTCACAAAGAAACAGTTCGCATTAAATAATAAATGAAATTAGGATTAGATTATTACCTGTAAGGGGCTAATACGTGCATTAAAGAAGTCTTGAGCCATACGATAATTCTGATTCAACTCTGCACACAAAGTTTTGGAACTAAGACAGTTCCTTATGCGATCCCACTTAAAAGGACTTTGAACCCTTCGACGAAGCCAGCCTGAAAAGTCATCAAGATGATATTCCAAGTAATTCCGGCTCGGTACATGGTGGCCGGAGCCCCTGAGGGTGACCATGTAGATGAAAACCACCAGACAAGCAAGCAATATTATGAGAATAAGCATGGCGATGAGGTAGAATATTAGGAGCCATGGGACTCTCCAAAACCCTCCGACAAAGCCTGCTAGTGCTACAACCAAGATCAATATCCCCAGAATGATCACCGGCCATTGTAAGATCTTCACACAAGAGTTGTCTGGTTCTGTGGAGAGCCAGATTCCAGATCCAATGATTGGGATTGAGAGCAGCATGGCAATGAAATTGATGCCTCCGATAACATTATTGCTCAGTGCCATTGTGGTTAGACACACAGCTTAGGATGTATGTTCAGGGTTTTGCTTGGTGTTGAGAATTCCCAATTAATGTACATAAAATGGCCGGGAAAGAGGTGTCTGTACGTAGTAACGTAGGAGAGTTTAGCTATATAATAAAAGAATAATGATACTTCAACCCTCAATTTTATCACCTCATTTTTTGTCGTTTATATATATATTTTTTTTAAATTTTTTTCTTTTACTTATTAATTAAGAAATTTATTATTAATATATTTTTATATTTATTAAAAATATTAAAAAGTTATTATTAATATATTAATATATTTTTATATTTATTAAAAATATTAAAAAACATGAATAAGAAAAATTAAAAAATAAAAATTAGCCTAGAGGACACGCCCAACTGTCATTGTTAGAGCATTCTCATTAGTTTGGCCAAATTCATCTTTAAATTTGGCCAATATCAACACTTCTTTGCATTTTCCTATTCCATCTAAATTCAATCCCTACATTAGATTATCTATTCATTCTTTATATAATAATAATATATTATTAAATTAATATTTTTTTAAAAAATTTACTTTTATCACATTTTATAATTTTACCAATTTAATATATTAATAATTATATTATAATTAAATTAATATTAAAAAAATATTTTCAGAGGTCATTTAATCCTTTGAAATGAAAGTTTAGAATATTTTAATATTTTAACTGAAGAAATGAAAATATAGAAATAAAAGTGTAAGAGTAAGAAAGTAATATTTTAATTTTTAGTAAATAAAAGTAGTCTCCCATCTTTAACTAATGATTGTAGTAAAAATGTTAAATGTTTTAGATTTTTTAAATCTAATATAGATTTCTTTTTATACAAATAATTCAAATTTTAGCCTGCATCCTTATATGACCAAACCAATAAAAATGCTTTTAGGCGGTACCCCAGCAGCACTCATGATAAACTTTCTCTCATGCAACCCACGCATTTTCTTACTCACCTTTTCTAGCTTTCCTCGGTTTCAAAAAAGATTTATATCAAAATGTTATTTAAATAAATTTAATGTGATATATTAAATTTTTTAAAATAAAAAATAATTTATAATTTATTATATCACATCAAAATATATTAATTTAATTTATGCAGAGACTAAATAATTTTCTATGCATATCCATCCTTGTCTCTATAGTTAATAATTATAACATAAATCGGAAGTGTATATAAAAAAGATGTGCAAAAGTATATATAAAAGTAAAAATTCTGGGTACTGTGAATTTTAAAGTAATACTTTGCGTGCTACTTTTTGAAAAGAAGAACTTTGTAGGAGTGGAGAAGAATCAGATAATAGGAAGAAATGAATTCTGATTGCCCCTTCAACATATGTTCTTCGTTAAAAGGTTGGAATAAGAGGCATAAACAACTGTCAAACACCAATTTATTAAAGCCCGGGTTGGTTACACAAAATTAAAAAATTCATCTTATCTTATCTCAACTAATTATTATAATTTTTTTAAATGTTCATATAAAATATAATAAACAATTTTATTTTTTTAAATCTCAATACAAAATTAATATTATAATAATATTTTATTTATTACTATTTAAAACATCTTATCTCATCTTATTTTATCTGTGTAACCAAACGGAACCTAAGCGGTGCATGTGAGATTTTAATCAAAACGGTGCGTCGTGATTTTATCCACATCACCCGCCGCACTTACTCAGTTACTCCAATCGTCTGTCCCGAGAGTTTTTCATATCTATCATACTAAAGTGGCTATCGACATATGAACCTGAATGTACAGTAATTTTTATTAGACATTTTATTCCAAAAAACAGAATTAATACATGTAGGCATGAAAAAAAAACAAACCAAACGCAATTAATTGTAACATATGCACAGATCTAAATAAATTGGTGCCAAGAGGATTTAACAAACACAAGCTGCTTCTTCCGATTTTGTGGAGGGTGGCGTTGGGAGTTGGTGGAATAACAACCAAACAACGAGGAACGAAGGTCAGAGAGTCCGACAGAGTGACGGAGGGAGAGAAAGAGATGAAAGAGAAAAGTTACCCTGATATATATATATAAATATATATATATATATATATATATATATATATTTATATTTGTATATATAAAAGAAGCCAATCCAGATCCATCTAAATGTACGGTCTTAATGTTTTTTAGTTAATAAAAATCAATTAAGCATTTTGGGCAACATAATTATATATACGTGTATGACAAGAGAAATATTTTAGTTATAAAAATATTTTATAGAAGTAAATTTATAATTTGAATTGATATAGTATGTTAGATTATAAAATTAATTTTATTATAAAGTAGATTTAATCCATTATATTAAATTATATTAATTTATAAATTTATTTTAACGAAATATTTTTTGGTTATAACTAAAGTATTACTTTAGGTTCCAATTTTTTTCGTCTATGCTCCATTTCCTCCGGTCGCCAAAACCCATTGCCAGAGTCTTGCTCTATTTGCCAGAGGGAGGGGGGGCTAGAGCTTCAGCTCCATCAACCTCCCTCTTCTGCCAATCTCCACCTCCGCTTATGGTCTTCTGTTTATTTTGAGTTTTCCATTAATTTTTTTTTTCATTAGTTCCAAAACTAGGCATTTCGCTGCTTTTCAGTGATCTTAGTCCGACATGCGTCCCGCCATCAATCTCCCTGGGCCCAATCTTCAAGTTGACAGAAGAAGTCTCATTTCAAGTGGCGCATTCGTTTCATGTGCGGCTTATGCTATGCGCAAGTTTCACCCGCCGTCGTTACTAGGGACGTCTTGTCGAGACCTCAACAAAAATTACTCTAGGACAAGGCCCTATACATGCATGGACATTTGAGATTGGGCCACATATAGGGTCGAGCTTAGCTTTGGAGGACTTCTCTAGGGGTCTAGTGCGGAAGTGGCATGGGTCAATTGGAAGATGGCTCACATCTTTCCATTTAGTTAAGCCATGGCGTAGCCCTGACAGCCCATTAACACTGTTGTTGACATGCCATGACAGCCCCACAAGTCATGCCTTGACAGTCCCACGGGCCCTATCTTGACACTGTCGTTGACATGCCCTGACAACTCTATGGGCCACTAGCATGACCAGCACCATTAGCATGCCTAACAACCCATCAACACGCCCACAGGCAGCATGATAGCCACACAAACAAGCCATGTCACGCACTTGACAGCATCTCTAGCATGCTATGGCACACTCATGTTAGCCGCACAGACATGTCATGGCACGCCCAGGACAATCACATGGTTAGCTTGCTTGCATGCTTTGGCTTATACCTTGACACGCAGTAGGCGCCCATGAAGGCTACTGGCCGTGTGCAGACCATGCATGTAGGCTTGTGCATTCCCTTGAATGTGTACCTACTTGCATGCATGCGCGCCCCAGCACCACTTAGCAAGGCTAGTGGCATGCCTACCAGGCATGCCATCCAGTGCACGACTCCAGCCCGTGCCTTGCAGCCCTAGCGTCCAAACCGTCAGTTTGGGTCATGCATGACCATTGCCCAAACCACTAGCTCAGGCCATGCAGGACCACCGCCCAAGCCACTTGATTGGGCTTCACAGCAGTAGCACAGCATCACCCTATGTCCACCATCAGGCCTAGGTTTGGCAACATGCCACGCCCACCATTAGCAGACTATGCACAACACCATGTTATGCCCACCACCAGACCAACGCATGGCCTATGTCATGCCATGCAACCGTGCCATACAACAGTTCATACATTGCACCATGCCACGTCCGGTAACAAGCCATGCACGGCCCCAAGCCATGCCACCCATCAAGCCATACACGGCACCATGTTGTGCAATGTGCATATCATGAGCCACCATGGCCATCCATGGGCCGTAGCATGCCACAGGCCACCATGGCCCGTCCTTTACTATGTTATTACTTTTAGTTTATTTATTTATTTAATTTATTGTGCTAGGGGTCTTTTGAGGGTTTCCAACTTGTAAGCTCTATAAATAGGACCCTTAGTATTTCATTTTGCATCTTTTGTCATTTTGGAGCATTAGCTTGGCCGGGCATAGGGGTTGAATTTATAATTCGGTACTTTTGCACTTGGGCTACTTGAGTGCAATTCGTGAATCCCAAGAAGTGGATCATCACCGTGCAATTCGTAAATCGGTGTTGATTCAATTTATCAATCTTATGAGTATTTTTCATTTTCCATTTAATTACCTATCTTTGTTCTGGTTTATTTCCTAGTTTGTTCATCCATATTTTGTTACCTATCAAACATAGTCTAAGCGTTATTCTTACATTTCTTTAATTTCTCAAAATATTCATATATACCAAAAAGAGAGTCTTCATCTTTCCTTTGTTGAGTTAATTCATTCTTGTGCATATATTTTTTCTCGATTACATAAATTCACCCATCTTCCCATCTTCCAAACACAAATCATGCCTAGCCCATTCCAATTCCATAATTCTTTTGTTCTTCATTCATATAACTTCCTAGATTTACCATTCCCAAGAGATCTAGCCAAAATACCAATTACCACATACTTTCCACACACTTTCCTACCACCCAAACACTAATTTGGCTTCCATTCATCCATAATTCATCCTAGATCTATTCCATAAAGCCACAAAACCCTAGATCTAGCCTAGATCTAGTGCCTCCATAATTCTTATCCGAAATCCTAGATCCTAATTTCTCTCATCTCAAATTTTCATAATTTGTGTGATTGGTCAATAACTCTTGATTGGCTCACCCAAATTTCATTTCCCACCAAATCACATCAATTCCATTTCTCCCTATCCATTTTTGGCCAGCCTTGTTCAATTTACATCTCAAATCTCAAATTCTTACATTTTAGGAATTGCAAAATTCCTACCTTTTAGGAGATTTAATTGCCACCTAACCCTAGCCTCTAATTTCTACATTTTTGGATCTCATCATACACATCACAAACCCTAAGATCCATTTCATCTTTGACCTAACTAAAACCCTAGCCTACCCAAAAGACTTCCAAAATTCGTAGCTCTATCCATTCACTATTCAAACCCTAGCTCCACTTTACCATACCAACCCTAAATATCACCCAAGTGTTGCCAACACCAAAGGTCATCATCAAGCCACTCTATGTCGTATCAAACACATAAATTCAACACTTAGATCAACCGAACTCATTATCATAATCAAATCCATTACTAAATACCATATCTTCATTAACTTAGGAACCCTTCATTGTCATATCCTAGTCAAGAATAAGTAAGACGATGAGGAACATTCGGTCATCATAAGGCAACGCAAGACCCGTGGACCCCTAATGTTTGGGGACTAGACTGAGGTCCCCAACATGTCTTTTGTCGTCATGTGCGGCACGGTCGGGTTCTGCGGCATTGAATCTTCCTGTTTCGACCTTTCACTCCTCTCTAGTTGCAGCGCATGTGCTGCATGCACCGTTATTGACAGTGGTGGTCTCTCGCCGAGGATTCGTTTTAGTTTTTCGATGTTTTCTTATGTTCCCGCTTTCTATAACTAAAGATCAATTGAAAATAGTTGTGACAGTTCCTTCTAGCCGGTCTAGACCAACACATTGTAGCACATCCCTCCATACTGCAGCTTTTAGCGACAGTAAGATAGTTTATTTATCAGACTATTTTAAAATCGTTACCAAATGGTTTTCTTTTATATAAATGAGATGAGAGCCAATCTTTTGGCTTTAGTTAGCCATTTTTTTCTTTTTCTTTTGCATTGTAATGTATGTTAGATTTGGAAAGACTGTAATGAATTCTCACCCCTTTATACATATATCTTATATTTATTAGTTTATCTATAAAATATCTTACCTGCCGGAAGAAGAAGAAAAGAAAAAAAAAAAAAAACTTGAAGTATTGCTTTTGTAATAAAACGTGGAGACGAACGTAAAACCCAACCCGCACCGAAACCTGGGCTTTAAAACGTTAAATACGATCCAATTGCTTACAAAACATGAATGGTCTATTTTTAAGAGTACATTTGCTGCTTTGCAGTTCCAAATTGTTTGCCAAAGTCTGGTTTGGTTACAGTGTTACACAAATGAAATAGAATAAAGTTAAAATTTAAATAAAATCTTGTTTTAATATAATTTTTATTTTAAAATTTATTAAAATGAAATTTTTTATCATATTTTATAGAAAAATTTGTTAGAGTTATAATAATTGGATTATCTGATTTACCAAATCAAATCAAGCCTAGCCAATTTAGAGACGTTGATGAGAATTGTTTGGGTGGATCTACAAAATCTCTGCCTTCATCATCGATAAAACAAGGCTATGATTTAATGGCAAGGACACTGCTATTGAAATGAGAGTTCTAATAGATACTTTTAAGTTTTAACCAATCACTGCATTTGTAATTCTTTTAAAATATTTTTTAATATTTTTAAATATATTTTTTTTATAAAAACACATAAATTTAATAATACTCACTTCTTTAATTTAATATAAAAAAATCGATACAAATCATCAGTGCAATTCAACATTTTTCTAATGAAAATGAAAATGAAAATATCCTATTTCTTTAATGAAAAAAAAACTATAGTTTATGTAGGTGCAGCTTAAATAATGAGATGAGTTAATTTTAGATAAAAGTTAAAAGTTGAATAAATTATTATTAAAATATAATATTTAATATTATTATTATTTTAAAATTTTTTTAAAATTAAATTATTTATTATATTTTAGATAAAAATTTAAAAAAATTATAATAATAAAAAAAAAGATCGGATAAAATGAAATATTGCACTCTTCGAACGGGGACACTAATAAGCTCCGTTTGTTTCCGTTTCTCCTTCGTGCCAGAATGACAATGGCGGCGATTGAGGCTGCAATTCCCATCTTCTCAGTCTACTCTTATTCTCCCTCTAAAATCACCTTATCCCCTAAGCAGTTACCCTTCTTGCGAGTCCATATAACCAGTTCCATCCCGACTCGTTTTCGTAGTTTCCCTCTCTCTCCTCTCCCCTTCGTCTGCAACTACCCCACGACAAACCACCACTGCTTTGAACTGTCTTCTGCGCTGCAGGAGGTCGTGGTAGAAGAGCAAACAGAGCAGACCGTGGAGCTAAACCAGAAGAGAAAGCTTTTTGTGGTCAATATTCCATGGTCTTTCTCTGTTGTGGACATGAAGAACCTCTTTGGCCAGTGCGGAACTGTAAAGGACATTGAGGTTCTTATTCTTCTTTCATTTTCATACAAAATTGAATATTGGGTTCTGATAATTCTGTAACTTTGAATAATGGGTTTGAAAATTTTAGTATGGATTAAGGATTTTGATTACCATAGAAATTTGAGTAATGGGTTTCGATTATGTGTATTGAAAATGCAGATAATAAAGCAGAACAATGGGAAGAGCAGACGCTTTGCTTTCGTGACAATGGCGTCTGCCGAAGAAGCTCAGGCCGTGATTGATAAATTTGACTCTCATGTAAGTTGGTTTTGTTATTTATTTCATCTGTGTGTGTTTTATTTGGTTATATGATATATAATTAATACGTATACTCTATCTTATATGTTTATTATATTTGGTTATAGCCATCAAAACTAGGGGGAGAAATGATTTCTTCAAAAAACAGAGGGTGGGTAATGGAATTCTTACTCCGCAGCTTCTCAGAAACTCTAGAGGCAGTTACTTACTTTTGGAGGAATTTAACAATGGTAGGAGAAGAGGTTCTCTAATCATTCCGGAAGGCATAAAGGGTAGTGGTTGGGAGGGCTTCGCTTATAACCTCAAAAAGGCGGTTGAGCACACGGTGGTGCAACCAGAAAGAGTCCAGCGATGGGATGTCAAGTCTGTCCATGCCTTGAAATCGTACGCCATGGCTGTAGGTTCTGAGGCAGGGTGTAGTTCTGCCATGGATATGAAGGATGAAGCTTCTGGTCTATACTCTATGGACGTGGGGACATTTTCTGACAGTGGTAAAAAGTTGGGAGAGGTTGAAGGCGTGCTTTGGGCTGTCAAAACACAACTTTTTGGTGTACTAGAAGAAGTTTCCTTATTAATGCAAAATGTTGATATGAGACTGAGTATGGTGATGGGACTGAACAAGGTGATCACGTCTTCCACTGTTGCATCTATGTGGGTTCCTGAAGTCTCAAATGTTATGGGAAGGGATGTGCTTGGGTTAAAAGAGGGGACGTTGGTCTCCATTGGGTCAAAGGACGGGGACGTACTTGGGTTAAAAGCACAGGCTGCTTTTAAAGCTCATGACCCACGGCCCACAAGCCCACGGGTAGAAGTTGGTGAAAACATGGATGGGGCTCTGAGCCCCCCCATGGGCCAGCCCATCCAACACTTAAGCCCAAACCCACGGGCTGAGAACACACGGGTGGGGAACCCATCCACCGGCACATCACGGGTCTTACGGGTTATCAACCAGTCGGCTAACTGAGACCCACCGGTACAGACTTTGCCCGTGACTTCCCCGACCACCTTGCCGGCGCAGAAACAGCTGATGAACACGGTGGTTAACTCGGTTTTTCCGGCGTCTTCCCCAAAGGCATTAACTGAGCCTTTTTCTGATAACTTGGCTAACAGCGATCTGCCGGTACAGACTTTGCTGGCAACTTCCCCGACCACCTTTCCGGTGCAGAAACAGCCGATGAACACGGTGTTTACCTCGGTTTTGCCGGTGTCTTCCCCAAAGGCGTCAACTGAGCCTTTTTCCCCCGTAGAGGCCACGCATTTGGACTCCATCAGTGGTTTTCAGGCCACCGCTTCTTCCCCACAGTCACAGAAAGGGTCGATGGTCTCCGACGACCACTCGGCTCCTATTCTGGCTTCCACCCTTGCCGTTAACAGATTTAATGGGATGAAACTCTCTCTTCCGTTGGGGCCAAACGTGGGTGATGCTTCTGATACTCCTCAACACTCTTTGGGTTTCTCTAAGTCACCCTCAAGGATCCTGGAAACTGAGTTGGAAGTGACTGACAACTCCTCGGTGGATGGGAGTACTTCGGATGAAGGGCCACTGTACGGTTTTGATCTCCAGTTGGTATGCAAGGGATTTGGGGCAGACGCACTAGCAACCGATCTGTATGTACTTGGGGATACGCCAAGTCCTTTATGCTCATTACCACCAACAGAACCTTCAGCTGATCCACATGTAGATTGGATTTTTCAGAAGGTTAAGGATATGAGCTATTGTTTAGGGATGTCTTGCGAAGGCTATGAGGATCAGTTGCAAGCTCTTCTCATCACAATAAAATCAGGCCAACCTTTACTTGCTAGATCATCAATGAAGAAGGATAGGGAACTCAAGAAACTTGCTTGCTCTATTAATTATGATGCATGGGAGGGTAGTGCATGCAGGGGACGGCACAAGGATAGGGTGAATCTTGGCAATCCATGAAGCCCAAGATTCTTTCTTGGAATGTTCGTGGCTTGAATGACCCGAACAAGCGCCTCAAAGTGAAGAACTTATTACGGGATTGGAAAGTGGATATCATCTGCTTACAGGAGACAAAATTAAAATTTATTGACAGGCACATAATAAGAAGCTTGTGGAATTGCCCTTATGCAGGATGGACCACTCTTGTTTCTAAGGGTGCTTCAGGGGGTATCATATTAATGTGGGATAAGCGAGTAGTCAATCTCGTGGAGGACTTTGTTAGGGAATTTTCGTTAGCATGCTCTTTCTTGAATGTGGATGATGACTTTGTTTGGGGTTTTGCAGGAGTTTATGGGCCAAATGATGGTAGTAGTAGAAAACTTCTATGGGATGAGTTAGCTGGCCTATGTTGTTGGTGGGATATTCCGTGGTGTATCGGGGGCGATTTCAACATCATTCGGTTTCCGAGCGAGCGGTCGGGGGTTTCTAATTTGGGCTCAGCTATGGCTGACTTCTCAGCCCTTCTCTTTGACTTAAACTTGGTGGATCTCCCTTTGGCAGGGGGAGATTTCACTTGGTCAAACGAAAGGGCCTGGTCGAGACTGGATAGGTTTGTTGTCTCTCCTTCCTGAGAGACTCACTTTCGCAATTTGTGTCAGAAGCGGATTCCTCGGCTTTACTTGGATCATTTCCCCATATTACTAGATTGTGGAGGTCTTCAGGAGGGATGAATATACTTTAAGTTCAAGAACATGTGGTTAAAGGTTGACGGATTTGTTGAAAAAATCTATTCGTGGTGGGCCTCTTATCTTTTCACAGGCTCTCCCAGTTTCGTCTTAGCAGGAAAGCTTAAAGCATTAAAGAACGATCTCAGAAAATGGAATTTGGAAGTCTTTGAGCACATCAAAGACCAGCGGGACAAACTCTTTACGGAGTTACAACAGCTAGATGAGAGAGAAGTAGATATGACATCATCTCTTGAGGACATGACCATAAGACTTGTTGTACTTGCTGACCTGGAAAAAATCACACTCATGGAGGAAATCTCGTGGAGGCAAAAATCACAGGCCCTTTGATTAAAGGAAGGGGATAGAAGCACAAAGTTTTTCCATAGGGTCGCAAACTCCCGTAGAAGGAACAATGCTATAGAGGTACTCCATGAGGAGGGCAGGGTTATATCGGGCCAAGATGAAATTAAGAACCATGTTGTCCACTCCTTTGAGAAGCTTCTGACAGAGCAGTACCTTTGGAGACCCAAGACGGACGGCCTAGCTTTTGACTCCATCGACCACACGCCGCATGATTGGAGAGGCCCTTTGAAGAAAATGAGGTGTTTGGTGTGATAAAAGGTATGAACAAAAATAAAGCCCTAGGACCAGATGGCTTTCCAATGGCTTTTTTTCACACTTGTTGGGAAGTTGTTAAAGAGGACATCATGAAGGTTTTCTTGGAATTTCACGCTTTTATGAAATTTGAGAAGAGCCTTAATGCCTCCTTCATTGCTCTTATTCCCAAGAGAGCAAGATCGGTGGAAGTGAATGATTTTCGCCCTATAAGTTTGATAAGTGGGGTTTACAAGATCATCTCTAAAGTCCTAGTGAAGTGGTTGAGTGAAGTCACGGGGAAGATCATCTTGAAGTCACAAAACGCCTTTGTAAAAAGAAGGCAAATTTTAGACTCGGTCCTCATTGCCAATGAATGTGTAGAGAGCAGAGTCAGAACTGGCACTCTAGGTATCTTGTGTAAACTGGATATAGAAAAGACTTTTGATCATGTGAACTGAGATTTTTTGTTGTATATTCTTAGTATCTATGGTTTTGGGACAAGATGGTGTTAGTAGATCAAGCACTGTATTACAATTGCCAGATTTTCTGTTTTGATCAACGGCACTCCCGAAGGCTTCTTCAACAGTTCTTGGGGTTTGAGACAAGGGGACCCTTTATCCCCACTCTTATTCATCATTGTCATGGATGTACTGAGCAGAATGTTGGACAGGGCAGTGGTTACAAGCTTCATCTCGGGTTATTCGGTGGGTGGCTCAACACGTGGAAGCATGTTGGTTTCTCATCTCCTTTTCGCCGATGATATGCTGATTTTTTGTGATCCGGATCTGGATCAGATCCGCTCCCTCAGAGCACTTCTTCTTTGCTTCGAAGTTGTATCTGGTCTCAAGGTGAATTTATCTAAGTCGGAAGTAGTTCCCGTTGGCTTGGTTAACAACTTAGGGGAAGTGGCTGCCATCTTGGAATGCAAAGTCGCATAATTGCCAATGAAGTATCTTGGACTCCCTTTAGGAGCCCTCCATAATTCTAAGGTAATGTGGGAAGGAATCGTGGAGAAAGTTGAAGGCAAACTTGTGGGATAGAAGAGAATCTACTTGTCAAAGGGCTGGAGAATCACACTTATTAAGAGTACGCTATCCAATCTTCCAACGTATTTCCTCTCACTTTTTCCAGTGCTTGCAGGGGTTTCGAATAGACTGGAAAAGATCTTTCGTGACTTTCTATGGGGAGGCCTAGGGAATACAAAGAAGTTCCATTTGATCAAATGGGAAAAAGTATGCACCTCATTATCTTGTGGCGGTTTGGGCCTACGAAATTTGAGAACCTTCAACAAGGCACTCCTTGGGAAATGGTTATGGTGCTTTCATCTTGAGGGAGACGCTCTTTGGAAAAACATTTTAGAAATCAAATATGGGAGTCATGGGGAGGTTGGTGCTCAAATGAAGTTAGAGGGGCCTATGGCATGAGAGTTTGGAAATATATCCAGAAGGGCTGGGATGAGTTTCTTGGCAATTGTAGATTCGAGGTGGGAAGAGGCACGCGGACAAAATTTTGGCATGATCGTTGGTGTGGAGACGTGATCTTGAAAAATGCTTTTCCCTCTCTTTATAAGATCGCGTGGATCAAGGTTCTTCAGTGGCTGATAATATGTGCATTAATTCTGACTCCATCACTTGGTCTGTGAGTTTCACTAGAGCTGTACAAGATTGGGAGATTGGGTACATCACTAAGTTCTATAGAGTGCTATACTTGCTGAAGCTAAGGGTAGGAAGGGAGGACAAACTACTTTGGACTGGCACAGGGAACAAGAAATTCTCGGTCCACTCATACCATAAAGCCTTGTCGACACACTCCTCCAATACTTTCCCCTGGAAGAGCATTTGGAGAAGCAATGTTCCCCTCAGTCGCTTTTTTTGGTTGGGTGGCCTCCCATGGTGAAATCTTAACAATCGACAAACTAAGAAAGCGTGGATTTTACATAATGGATTGGTGCTACATGTGCAAACGCAACGGCGAATCAACGGACCATCTTCTCCTTCATTGCGAAGTAGTTAAGGCTTTATGGGATACAATTTTCTCAAGGCTTGACATTGAGTGGGTCATGCCCAAGAGGGTGATAGACCTATTGTCTTGTTGGCAAAGGATTAGGGGCAATCGCCAGATCGCTGCTGTATGGAAGATGATACCTTTATGCCTAATGTGGTGTACATGGAATGAAAGAAATGGTCGCTGTTTTGAGGATAAGGAGTGTTCCCCGGACAGCTTTAGGGACTTTTTCTTTCATACTTTGTTACTTTGGGCCCACTCTATTGCATGGAATGGAACGGGACTTAATGACTTGTATGCTACTATCCGTAGCACGTAGTTTTTGTAATTAGGCTTTTCTTGTGTACTCCCTGTGTACTCGGGCTTTGCCTATTTATAAGGATCAATAAAATTTCTTTTACCTATCGAAAAGAAAAATGTTTAAACTAATTTAGTTCTTGAATAGACGAAATGAACCTACATTACATTTTGTTTAATAAACGCACATTTGAGAACATGTACCAAACGTTTTTAAATTTCTCATTCTTAGAAGTTTAATTTTTTCTTAAAATATATCGTTCATTTTTTTACTCGGCTCAGTTACATTTTGAAGGAGAATTTATTTCTAAAGAATGCTCACCTTGGCAATTACTATCAATAATGGAGACGTGGTCACATGAATGCTTTTGAACTGTTTCATTTACTCTGGAAGTCACTTTATTGGATCAACACCCTCTAGATTTCTTATAGAGTAATCAAGAGGGTAATTTTTTCTAAATTCCAATCATTGCTTTCAAGTTCAATTGTAAGGATTTTACCACATTAGCTTTTTGAGATTCAAATATTTATCATCTTATTGTTCACCATATTTTTGCACATTGAATTTAAATTTGAGAGTGATCAAATGCAGATGTGACAAAATTCCGACCCCTGAATTTGAAAGCAATGATTAGGTTTTAGAGAAATCCATCCAGTAGATTACCCTAGGAAATCTGGAGGATCTTAATTCGCCTTTATTAGAGTATTATTATTTGTTCATTTATTTATCTTTAATTTTTCCCCATCTTTTTTGGGTGCTCATCTTTTCCTTGTCGTGCCTTAAATCAAATTGCTTCCCCTCTGTAGTCTGTCATTCTCATTGCTCATGGCCAATAAAATGCAGGCTCAGGGTTTTGTAGTATGAAGTTTGAAATGAGTGAGATTGTCAGGAGACCTTGTTAGAGAAGTGGCGCATGCACTGATCCCCAAACTGGCCATATCAATGTTTCTTTGGCATTGGGGATGTTAGTTATCTTTTCAATTGTCTGTCTGTCCATTTTAGTTCTTTTAGAAATTAAATGAGTTAATGATAATAGGTAAATATTGAGGTTCTTATGTCATATATGCCAATATTCAATACTCTTGAAGGCATGCGAACGTGAAGACTGAAAATGAGTTAATTACCATGTTTCCCATCTGATTTCACTTGCATCTTGGAAGACATCAACTCAAAAAATTTTGGTGCAGGAAATATCAGGTCGGATAATAAGGATACAGTTTGCTAAGAGTTTCAAGAAACCTTCTCTGCCAAGTCCTCAAGGTCATCTTGATGGCGAGACACAACATAAACTTTATGTGTCTAATCTTGCATGGAAAGTGCGATCCACCCATCTCAGAGATTTTTTCTCTGAAAACTTCAAACCAGCTTCAGCATCGGTTATCTTTGATGCCGGGAAACCTGCTGGCTATGGCTTTGTCTCTTTTGCTACACAGGAGGAAGCAGAGGCTGCAATTTCTGCTTTGGATGGGAAGGTGAAAAATTATTAATCTTGTTGGCTTTTATTTTTTGGATAATTTTTCTTGTTTGACTTTAACTTGCGTTTTCCTATTTAAATGCTGGAGTTTGGATGATATGTTCTTTTAGATCACATTAACAGGTTGAGTGGTTTTTTACTATTGCAGTTAATAGGGGTAATTTTTTTCTTTGTATTAACCATTATGGTGCTCGATTTGTGTTTATGTGGGAACCTGACTCCATTTCTTTCAGTTCGGGCATATGTTTAGTTTTTTTTTGCTTTCCTGTCTACTTGCTCCCATGTACACGTCTACTGGGCTAAATGAGTGGTTTTTTTTTTTGGTTTTGTTTTGGGGGGGAAGTGGTTGTGGGGGGGTGTTCAAGTTCAACAATTTTATTGTCCACATATCCATGTACATGTAAACACAGTTAGAGCTTAGAGAGGGATGATGGTAGAACTTGTACTTCTCGGTGATGTTGGTTTATCCAACGGAATATTAAGCTTATATATTATGAAATCGATAATTTGGGTCTGCAGATGCTGTAGAAGGTTTGAATTACCGATGTAAGCTTATCTTGAACATAATGGTGCATGGTTTGTGTGCGTGTGGAAACTCGACTCCATTTCTTTCAGTTGGGGCCACAGGTCTAGTTTTGTTGCTTTCCTGTCTGCCTGCTCCCATGTAAATATTGTTCCTCTGCTTTGGAAAACTGGACTGAAGAAAACACCAAAGCCTGTTACCGTCTGGTGGGAGTGGAGGGTAAAAAATTACAGAGACATGGTAAACCCTCCTCGGCTTTCTTGGCTCCCTCCTGCTTCCAAGAGCATTCTTTCTCTTGGCTTGGACTTTACTACATTGAAGAACTTTTCATCAGTAATGCAAAGGAGGTGGGAGAGATTAGAGATTTTATTCATCGTCTCAGCATGCGTATTTTCTCAACTGTCTACATTATATACATAAATGCACACTGACCCCCCTCTCCTACAATCGCACACTAAGCTAGCCACCCCTCTTAACTCTTAATATCTTTCATGAGTCTGGAATTTATCTAGTTTCAGTTAGATGCATCAGATGGTGTTTAATGAATATGTGGCTACTTGGTCATGTCTGACTAAGGAGTAATAAATGATTTCTGAATATCTCCCCGTGCAGGAGCTGATGGGTAGACCCCTTCGTCTGAAATTCAGTCAAAAGAATGTTGATGAAGCTGGAAGTGAAAAGGAAGAAGCTGTATCTGAGGATCAACAGGAAGAGCAGTAGATCCATAGACATCCTTCGGTGATCTCAATCCTTGGGTGAAAAGGAAGTAGGTCTTATCTTTGGTCTGAACATTTTTGCTTTCATAATCTTCTCCATTTGAATTTTACAGTACTGTATTCTAACAGTTAGGACCCCCACCCCCCCTCTTTCTTTTTTAATAATATATATTTTTTCCATGCATCTTCTTTTTTGTGTCAATTTGCTGAATACATGTTACCTGCCTTATTTCAGATCTATTGGTGAAAATATACAAAATAAATTTTTTTTACCTATCAAAAAAATTTATTTTGTATATTATAATTGCTCAAATAAATCTTTTTCCCGGTGTTATATAATGACATTGTTCTTCTAGCCTTCTTGTTTCTGAAAGTGAACGGAAACATGTTCAACCTCAGATATGCATGCGAGTGGATAACGCCATATAAATTTACTAAAATCATCAATAAGAAGGAAGATAATAACTGAAACCATTTGAAGAAACGAGGGATATTAGCCAAGCGTATTAAAAATAGAAAATGGCTTCACATTCTGTTGTTCCCTGTCATATTTGCCCAGTAGATTGGAGATTTGGAGCCACGTTTGAAGATTATTTGAGGTTCGTGCGAGAATTACCTTGGAAACTATAAGTTGACATTGTAAATTTGAATTTATTTATGTATCTTACTGTTATAATTTTGTTTTATAAGCACAAATTTATTAATACCAGTAGGCATAGCGAAGTACACTTTCTGCTCTTCTTAGATCTTGATTTTGTGCCAAGCATATGACCCAACTCTATCGTAGTGAGTAGTGCTATGAATTGGCCCTCAAATCCTTCGCTGTGAATAGTGCTGTAATAACTGTAATAATTAATGAAATAAGGATGTAGTATTGGTGTGTCTTTGAAGAGGGGTAGACCAGACCACTGAGAAGTAAAAGTTTGAAAGGATTTCATCAAGTGCCTGGTTAGAGAGAGAGAGAGAGAGAGAGAGAGAGAGAGAGAGAGAGAGAGCCAGATGGGGGTGAGAATATTCTTAATTGACCAATTACTATCCTTAATGTTAACTACATTTTCAGTCTGCAAAGGAAGCACCCTGTTTATAGATTTGGTTGGTAGAATGGTTGAGGGCATAATGTGAAGGACATTCTTGGTGCTCGTGTTAAGTTTGAGCATTATGCTTGTTTGTCTTTTCTATTATGGGATTAGGTTCTTTGCTATGAGGTTGAGTTTGATAATTGCTGGTATGGCATTCGTTTGAAACTGTTTATTGACAAAACTTTAGTTTCGCTTGCTTAATTGCAAGGAAAAGTGGCTCTTAGGAGTCTAACGAGAATATATGCTTACATCTTTATCAAGCGGAATCTAGAGGCCATCTACTGATGAGGCCACAGAAAATGGCACTTTGATGCCCTAAGAAGACAAATGGAGCTCTACTTTTTTCTTTAGTAATGAAGTCTAAGTGTTCCAATCAGATATATTCCTTCCAACTGTATCGCAATTCTTTCTTTTTTTTCTTCTTTTTAGTACAATATATTTTACTTCTCCTTTGAATGACCATTACAAAAAGCTTACTTAAGTTGCGTTATTGAAAATGGACTACAACTGATAAGCCAATTACTCCAAAATAAGGTTCTACTGATGTCCACACTCTTACAACACGGTTTAGCTTTTCTGATAAAAAAAGAGAGAATTCATACTCGAGATTCTTAACAAAATACAATAGAAACCATAGTGTTGGAGAGTAAGATGAGAATTTTTAGTTTTAGATAAAAATTTAAAATATTATTTTTTAATATTATTATTATTTTGAGATTTGAAAAAGTTGAATTGTTTATTATATTTTATATGAAAATTTGAGAAAGTTGTAACGATAAAATAGGATTAGAATTTTATGCAAACCTGCAGTACACCTAACTAGGCAGCCCATTTCAGCAAACAAATATATACAAAATTTAGGTTACATCTTGTTCTCTCAGTTTGTGTGATGTACAGATGCGACTTGATGCATGCTTTCAGCATTTTTAGACGTGTAAAGTTCTTATGAGATTCTCGCTTTAACTAGCTTGAACAATAAAAAGGAAAAGAAAAACAGTGGATTGATTACTTTATTGAATTGCTCAACCACCAACACCAGTGCACCACCTTAGTCAACAAACCATTATCTCGAAAAAAAAGATAGCAAAGAACCAAAAAGAAAAAGCAAAAGAAAAAGAAAAAGAGGAAAAATAAAGTCTATGAGTTCTTAATATTCCTGATTTCGATTTCTACACCAGTCCCTTTGGAACTTTTCCACTCCATCTTGTCTCTTCATAAAAATATACATTGTAGGAGTTTTCTATATCCCTTTACTTGTTATTCCTGTCCTCCCATCACTTCCAATCTACACAACCGGAAGTGGTACAGTGTTTTCTATTGCTATCATATGTTCTATTCAATTGTTAGGAAGAAAATTTCACGAACCATCCAGGAACGTACTATCCTGTCCACACTCTGTTGATCAGGTGGTTCTATTTTTATTTAAGAGTGCCAAGAGAACAATCTCTCAAACTCCCTTGCATGGTTTTGGAAATTCAGTATAAGTTGGGGTTCCAGTTTGTAGTATGAAGGTCGTCTGCAACCGTTTTGAATGATTTCATTCTCTGCCTCTTTTACCTCCTTTTGTTCTTAGAATATTCACAAGCTTGGCAGGAAGAAAGAGAAACATGATGTTATTGATAGTTTAAAATTGTGGTCGTCAAAGTTAGTCATGGCAATTGTAGATAACCCGAAAACTTGGATACCTTATATGCCTAGCAAAGACTGTTCTCAAGGCATTTGTAGTTTATACTGTCCACAGTGGTGCAACATCATCTACCCTCCACCCCCCTTTGAATTCCCCGATGACAATTCTAGTCCAAGTTTCTCCCCTCTTGTTATTGGAGTCATTGGCATTTTGGCAAGTGCTTTCCTTCTTGCGAGTTACTACACCATAATATCCAAGTACTGCGGCAGACCCTACTCCACAAGAAGAAGAGAAGATCATGACTCCAATGAAGAATTGGAAGACAATCGCAATCCGACGCTCCATGAACCATGGCATACTGAAACTACCGGCTTGGATGAGGCGCTTATAAAATCCATTACGGTATGCAAGTACAAGAAGGGAGAAGGGTTGGTTGAAGGTACTGATTGCTCTGTTTGTCTCAGTGAGTTTCAAGAAGATGAGAGCATAAGGCTCTTGCCAAAGTGCAGTCATGCTTTCCATCTCCCATGCATTGATAAATGGCTCCAATCCCATTCGAGTTGCCCTTTATGTCGTGCTAATATAGTGCTTTTCAGTGGTAAGCCACTTCCTTTGCCTACACCGGCGACAGAAATACCTCCTAGGAATGAAACTTTGCCAGAAGCCCCACAGGCAAATGAAAGTGTAGCTATTGAACAAGACTTGGAAAGATGTGTTACGGAGGAAGAAATTATGCATAGTGATATTGTTCCAAAGAACTCATTTCGTGCATTTAGTGATTTGGGCAACTCAGAGAAGACAGATACCATGATTGAAATTAGAGATGGAGGATATCAACCTATTAGAAGATCGCTTTCCATGGATCTATCGTGCCAAATCCGTTCTTCTGTTGCTAATATTTTGCGCATGAATCAAGATGAAGTTGTTCATGTGGAAGAGAGCCAGAATGGTGATGCTAGCTCATCGAAGCAATTATCAGCAGGAGTTGAAAAGTCTAGCAATAAAAGCAGGGCCTTGCATTTTGTAATGAGCCCAATTGCAATGAAAAGATGATTTTCAAGTCGAAGATTGTAGCTTATAGGAATGGGAGAAGACGTACGGCACACAATCGATATTCCTGTCTGAAAAAATAAAATAATCAGAAGGAAATGGAAAATTAGTTCAAATTAATTGGGTGTAGTGACAATCAGATACAAACATACAATGGCTTAAAGATGGCATTAAGACGAAGTTTTATTGAACACTTTGTCCATTTCTTTTGAAACATTGTATGCCATATATATGTACGCTATGCTCCTGGTTGCCTTTATGTGCATTATAGCATAGCATTCTTCAACAAGCTTTTCTTTAATTTGTCTATCATCCCTTCCCATTCCATGTTCTCCATTAGCTTTACCGTATTCTCTCTCTCAATCAAGAGTCAATATGCAGGCGACAGAACTTCGGAAAAGAGTAATTTCCAACTCTATTTGAAGTGAATTAATGTATAGTATTCACTATTCATGTAATATAAAATATGAGATATTTCACTTATTTCCCTTCTTCATTTAAAATGAAAAAAAGAAGAAGAACAAAACGCATTTTTAGTCGTGTTATAGTCACAGACAGCAACATTAATTATCATGTCATATTGTCACTGTGGTTGGGCCACACAAGTTGAGGGGGTAAATTAATATTAAATTTGCTTGGCCTATATATGTATGTGAGGACAGGTACAAGGTTGGAATGTTTGGCATAACAACAAGATGGTTTTATATCAAAAAAAGCCAATTTAAAATGATGGAACTGTCGTGCATTTATATATATATGCTAGCTCATGGAATACTGCGAGTGGAGCGTGTCAATTAGGCAAATCGATCTGCTGTCGACCCTGTGAAGAATAACAAAAAATTGATTACAGTTTAGATCTCATTGAACCTAATCCTCCTAAATAAATGAGCTCCATTAGAAGGCCAGCCTGAATGAAATAAGGATGGCATCCATATGATGCCTACTACTACTGTACTATATCCAGGTTGGGCTTTATATAATTGGGTTATGCCATTTTTTCTTCTTGTCATCAGTAGCTTACATATAGCACCAAAATCCCAAAGACAATGGGCCTCAAATTGTAAAAATATATCTATCGGCTTACCCACTTGGCAAATTCAGAACTCGATCGGGAGGCGAGAGTTCCAGCTATATTATCGTGTAATTCATGATTAGCTAACTTCCTTTTTCTACGTATGGGAAGACCCAGAAAGCCAGGGTTAGAAAGGCATGCATGCAAGAGAGGCTAATTGTCTGACAATAATAAACAAATAGAATCATTGCTAATGAATTATACCTTCAAATTGATGCAGGTGCTAGCTACTGGGCAAGAAGAAGGCAGACGTTGTTTTTTTCCCTCGGTACTTTTGGGGCGGGTGATAAATTCAAGATGATGCTCTCTAGAAGATACTGACCGAAAAAAAAAAAAATAGAGATATAGGAAAAAGTTGTGATCATACTCATTGTTGTTTAGTTCCCATATAGGATATTTGAAAAATATATACCTTCAGGAACTATGGATTAAAGGTGTATGGGTTAATCAAAGATACAATGCTATATATATTAATCCATATATAGCTATATGTATATGTCAGAATGCCTATAGCCAAAATGCTGATCTTAATTGCTGGTAATCCTAAAATATTGCCTCATTCTAGTTCTTTCTTTCTCTCTCTCACACACACATGTACACACAAATTACAAAGAGGGTTTTGAACGTCATCTTCTTGGTAAAGAAAGGGAACTTCTTATATGTTGTATAGGGTGCAGAGAGGGCATTGGAAAAAGTGAGATGATTTTGTAGTTTTGAGGAAAGGAAAAGCTGTGAAGGAAGGGTTTTGTGGGATCGATGCATTTTTCCTTTAGTGTTGATTCCCAGCTCCAGTTTTTGTTTCTATGTGTGGGATAAATCGGTATCCTCATTAAGACTCGCGTCCTCTTGCGTAAAACCAGATAGAGACGTGCATGGATGCCGCTAGCTATCATACATGTTTGTTTGTGTGTATGTGTATACGCGCGAGAGAGACATCAGAGAGAAACAGAGAGACATCATTGTGGATGTTTTATATTAATCCTAACTTAATGAAAATCATTGTAAAGTTTATCACATGATTTTATATACGACCCACTTTGGTATCCATCTTTCATTATAAGGAGGGGCGGAACTACATGTAAGTTAGGGGGCGGCTACCCCCAAATTTTTCCAAAAACTCATATGGTATATAAATATACATAATTTTTTTATTATATATATAATTAAAATTGCCCTTCCAGATTGTCATAAATAAAAAAATTGCCCCCAATATTTTGGCCTCTAAAACTTCTATTAAAATTATCCTCTCAAATCCCAATACTTACCTGATTACACTTTTAACTTTTCATTTCATTGACACTCAAATCTTCAACTTACCAATAAACCTCGAAAACGAGTTTAAAAAATTTGCTGCTGCAGCCTGCAGTGCTGGAAATGAGACCTCGAACAAAATATGAAACACCCAAATCTGCTGTATTGAACTCAGAACTCCATATTTTTCCTTCTCCACGCAAACACTTTATTCAGAGGATTGGCAGTTTGGCTCTTTGTTCTCTATCACATTGGATCTAAATTGTTTGATATTCAAAATTTGCTAGATTGCATTTTCTACCATGAAACTTATAAAATCTAGATTGCGTACTCGAATGAAATATGAGTTTCTTGCAAATTATTTGCTAGTTTATATTAAGAAAGGAATTGCCACGAATCTTAATTCAGAGATGATAATAGATGGATTTTATTCTATGAAAGATCGTCGTCAAGCTTAATTTGAAGGGAAAATCATAAGTTGATATTTCATTTTCTTTTCTTTTTGTAATGATCTCTAGCAAGCTATGGAAATCCTAAAAAAAATTATCTTATAAGATGATATATAAACATGTATTTTTGTATACAATTTTATGATGCATGATTATTGTTTTTTATATAGTCATGTGTAAAAAACACATATTATTTATACTCACACATACTACATACTTTGTCAATCACCCCCAAACACCAAATCTTAGTTCCGCCCTTGATTATAAGAGTAACATTATATACAATCGTGAAGTGTGTAAGCGTTGTGCAGTTGCTTTGAAAAAAAGTGGAGTTCACTATTAAAAAATTAATTTTCTTTTCATATAGGTTTCATATTTATTCACTTTTTCATAGTGATTGCATGGTGCTTGTATAGTTACAACTGCAAGTATCATTTCTTTTCATTATAATTAAGAAAACTACAAGTTAAAAAGGGAAAAGAATGATCAATCGTTGGTTCATTTTAATATGAAGATGATGCCAAAAATTTGTAACTAGCTAGGACTACATGCAACAATTAATATTCAAGTTTCAGTTTTCAAAGTGAAAAAAATTACAATATATATATTTATATATAACTTATAAATCTAGATTGCATAGGGTTGTAAAACGGTCGGTCTAAACTGGAGAAATCGATTGGACCAACTGGTTTGATCAGATCGAAAAACATGGGGTTCGGTTTCGGTTTCGGTCCATGATTCCTAGGACCGAACTAAGTCCAGTCTAGTCCACGGTCCACGATTTCTTGGACCGAAGTGGACCGGACCGACCGAATTAAAAAAAAAGTATTTTTATTTTATATATATTATTTTATATAATAATTTTATAATTAATTATGTAAATTTTAAATATATAATTACAAAATAATATTCTATTAATTAAGTAGTGCATATTATCAATTAACTTATAATCAATTCACCATTAACTAATTACTAACATCTACATTTATATCTAATTAAAGTTATTAGATAAATTTTTTGTAAAATAACTAAGTTGTAAGTAAATATAAAGCAATTGGTAAATTATAAATTAACTAACTTAATACCAATTTCCCATTATGTATATATGTATATAGTATATATATACATATATTATAATTTATATATAAATCTAATTTATAATATGTATCATTGACCATATAATTTTTTTTAATAAGTTAGTTACATAATCTACATTAATAATTTACTTAATTTTAATTTATTAATTTAAATAAAATGTTTAATTTATTTATTTAGAAAAAAAATGGATCGGACGGAATGGACCGACTGAACGGGACTGGACCGAATGCGGACCAGACCGACTAGATATTCGGTCTAGGAAAAATGATGGACCGAATCAGATTGGACCATTTTCACTCCTAAGATTGCGTATTCGAATGGAATATGAGTTTCTTGCATATTATTTGCTAGTTTATATTAAGAAAAGAATTGCCAAGAATCTCAATTCAGAGATAATAATAGATTAATTTTATTCTATGAAAGATCGTCGTCGAGCTTAATTTGAAGGGGAAATCATAAGTTGATATTTCATTTTCTTTTCTTTTTGTAATGATCTCTATCAAATTACGAAAATCTTAAAGAAAATTATCTTATAAGATGACATATAAACATGCATTTTTGTATACAATTTTATGATGCATGATTATTGTTTTTTATAGAGTCACATGTAAAAAACAATATTACTTATACTCACACATATTACACACTTTGTCAATCCCCTCCAAACACCAAATCCTAGTTCCACCCCTGATTATAAGAGTAACGTTATATATAATCGTAAAACGTGTAAGTATCGTACAGTTGTTTTGAAAAAAAGTGGAGTCCACTGTTAAAAAATAAATTTTCTTTTCATGTGGGTTCGGTATTTATTTACTTTTTTCCTAATGATTGCATGGTGCTTGTATATTTACAACTACAAATATCATTTCTCTTCATAATAATTAAGAAAACTACAAGTTAAAAAGGGAAAAGAATGATCAATCATTGGTTCATTTTAATATGAAGATGATGCCAAAAATTTGTAACTAGCTAGGACTACATGCAACAATTAATATTCAAGTATCAGTCTTCAAAGTGAAAAAAATTACAACATATATATATATATATATAAAACTTTTCGAAAGATCAAAAGTTGTTCCAGATTTATACACATGATTCTCATGATAGTCCCAATATACATGCTTGACTATGGGAACATCTATGGGACAGAAATGGAGTGATGTCTCTAAAGAAAGCTAAAAATGTACCATTTGAAACTGTGCATCCATCATGTTTACATATAATAGATTCTCTTCAATGGGGGCACTTGAGAGGTCAGATGAATTATTAGTGCCGTGGAAAAGAGGGAAGAACTGAAAGAACATGGCATCTGACATCTTCAACTCGACTAGATTCACGGATTCGATCAGTACTCATACATATTATATATATGTCTATGGAAGATAATTAGATACTGTACTCAAATCTTTCAGTTTATCATGAAATGTACTTATGATCATCTAGTGTATATATATAATCCCATGCAGTCCTTTTTATGACAAAGATCCTCTCAAGATTTTCTCCAAATTTAAAGATTGAGAGAGAAATAGACACATGATATAGGAGTAATGCTTGTACAGTTATGAAGTTTATTATTAAAAAATTAATTTTTTTATGTGATTTTTATATTTATTCAATTTTTTTAAAATGATTGTGTGACACTTATACATTCACGACTATAACTATCATTTCCCTTAGTTAAAACCTCCTCATCGTAAATAATTAATTCCTGTAACATAAGTTAAACAAAAAATGATAAAATTCCTAAATTAAATTACAACCTCCAATATATATCATGTTTATCATTCAGTAATGCTGTATGGATATTACAATATTGCAAACATCTTGAATTATATCCTAATCATATGATTTGAGGTAATAGACATTAATCGTAAATTAAGGATATATACATGAGTTTATTCACCCAGATTTTCATTAATTAAAGATCATGAATGTGTTAAGACTTATTTATAAAAGTCACTCTGTGTGCACACAGTTTTTATCCGAACAGAAAAAAATAAATAAACATATAAAATAAGTTTTATAATATTTATTATTTATGATGTATTGAGTAATAAATATTATAAAAACTACTGCATGGTGCATGACTTTTATGCATTCTAGATAGCATTGCTCTTTAACTAATTACATTATTTACACAAAAAATTAATGTCCAAGGTAAGGTTGGTATTAGAAAACTGTAAGAAAGACAGTGCATGATGTGTTGGAAGGTGTGCCTCAAATTATGTCTTTGCTAGGAAGCGTTGAAATATTCGTGATGCTGCTTTCACCTTCGAAAATGGAACCCTTTTGTTTTGTTTCTCTCAACGTACTGTGTCTTTGTTTTTTCACTTTCATCGGTGATCATATTAAAATAAAATAAAAAAAGGGGAAAGAGGGATTTCTACTTTTTAATACACTCATGACATAACATTTGGTTTCTACATAAAGTGCAACTCTCATAATTCCTTGTGTACTATTGCTGCAGAGATTTCATGGAAGAATTCCACTTTCTTTGTCGCAATTAAGTAGGGGTTTATGTGCGTATGCCAACTCCAAAGGGCTTCATGCTCTCGGAGATGATATCACAGCTTCCTGCGCTCGGAGATGTGGTTGCAAGTAATATTTAAGGCTCACCGACGAAGCCAGGATTATAAGTTTGGAGGGGTCGGTTATTTTTAAGTCTGAAATAAATAATTAAATTAAGATTTTTTTAAGATTAATATATTTAACGAAGTGATAAAAAAAAATGTGTAAACAATAAGAAAGAAGCATTAAATATATTTCCAATTTGAATTTTACATTTAAACTTTTCATATATTGCAATCAAAAGGCGAGATTGAACAATGGAAATTATGACTCTTAGGAATTATATAAAAGAGATAATATATATCTTATTAATATATGTAAACCAGACACTATGTTTTGTAATTCACTAGATCATGTATATATAGCAATAATATATATTTAAAAAGTTTATAATTAGCCCAATTATATACCGTACATGGATGCTGTACGTAGCTAATTAACTATCAAGTAAATGTTGGGGGGCCTTTGTTAAATATGCTTTACCCAGATAATTATAAGCTTTAAAAGAGAAGTAATATATATAATCTTAAATTTTAATTTTTTAAATAAAACAAAAAAAAAATAACCATAAAATTTTCATTGGCCTTTGTTAGTACTGCTGAGACACCGCCAATCTATTGTAAGAGTGCCCCTGGGGCAAAGGGTTGGAGATTGGCAGGTGTTTTAAGGTGCTATTTGGATAGTGAGTTGAAATGAGATGAAAATTAAAAGTTGAATAAAATATTATTAGAATATTATTTTTTAATATTATAATTAGTTTGAGATTTAAAAAAATTAAATTATTTATTATATTTTGTGTGAAAATTTAAAAAAATTAAAATAATGAGATGAGATGAAACACTTTTATTAGTGCCGACGCCATTTGGGTACCAAGTATACCTCAGGTATAGAATACTCATGAACTACTATTAATTACTTTATTATTACTTTTCACATACTTTTTATTACTATTCATTACTATTCAATATTCTATCATTACTTTTTCATTGCTATTCACAACTTTTCACAACACTTCTCACTACTCAGAGCATCCACATCCCATTCCTTATCCCCATCCTTATAATTTAACTTAAAATCACATTTCCTCAAATTTTTTCCTAAATTTTATTTATCTTTCAAAAACCTCCTCTATTCTATTAAATAATATTTTTTTATTCTTTTTTATTACTTTTTTCTTTCACTTCTATTTACAAATTTAACTACTCAATATTTTTTCTTATTTTTTGAACTATTATTCTAGTGAATATTTTAAACAAAAATTTAAATTATTTTTTTGTGAATATGAGAATATTTTTAAAATTAATTTTTTTATATTTTCGTAATTAATTAAATTATTTTTAAAACTATTATTTAAAACTATAATAAATATGAGTATGAGAGAAAGTGTAGATGATTGAAAAATTATTTATTTGATATATTAAAATAAAATATTGATAAAAATAATTTAGGAAATGAATAGTGAGTCCCCAAATATGTGGACTTACTGTTTAGTCCCTAAACCTTTCCCTAAAATAGGGATCCGGATGTGGGGACATTTTGATCAAAATTCTAAAATAAACCTCAAATTATGGGGAATATGGTGTTTTGGGGAACCGGATGGGAATGCTCTCATACCTACAAGAGCATCATTTGCATTAATTTTTCAGCATTATTTGTATTTCATTTTAAAATTATAATAAGGATGAATATCACACACATTCTATATTATACGTATGATATTTGAGTAAATTAATGAAAATTACAACTCGATCTCCTCAAGATACCCTTATGATCCAGTACACTTTGTGGTCTTTATTACAACTAGGCCGGTTTAAAGAGGATTTCTCATGATGTTCCAAAATATCACGAGAAATACTGCGCTAATTTTTTCAGGTTTGACAAGATAAAAATTCTACTTAGTAACCATGCATGTACCATATACCTGTTAAAGAAAAAATAAAAAAAATAAAATGTGTAGTGTAAGACAGTAAGACTAGCTAGCGCTGTTGAGCAGAAAGAAGTCTTGACACGAACTCAGAGGAGTAAAGACAACACGTATATACATGTGCTAGCTAGCTGCTCCTTTTCTTTATATATTATATATAAAGGAAAGCAAACGGAGATTAGCAAACAACCGGCTTGCATGCATTTGAACTAGCCATCATATCGGGCGTACATGAGTAATACATATAAACGTACGTCCGAATTTCCTCATCTCT
The DNA here is from genome assembly GCF_018687715.1 of Carya illinoinensis. Lineage (NCBI taxonomy): Eukaryota > Viridiplantae > Streptophyta > Magnoliopsida > Fagales > Juglandaceae > Carya > Carya illinoinensis. The sequence goes on from NC_056763.1 coordinate 23,798,364, forward strand.
TTTTTTGTATTTTTTGGTGGAAAATATACTCTAACAAGTTGTACGTACGTACCTAAGGGAACACACACACAGACAGACCTATTTGCATTTAGCTACGTACAAGGAGGAGAATTAAGCTAATTTAATGCAGCAAGCTAGCAAAAAGAGGGTGTGGCATTCCAGTAGTTCCACCTCAACTCCAAGGTCTGGTTCAATATAAGACAGCTTCGCTCTCAATTATTCTAAGCATGTGGTGAACTGCTCCTGCTATGTCATCTACTGAAGTGAGTTGGCATCCTTCTTCAACCTGCATTCAGAAATGAAAAAAGTTTTAGCCGAAAACGCTAATTTTCAGAAAATCGGGGTCAGAGAGTTCGTCCAAACATAGAAAACGTTACAAATTTCAGGCAAAAAAAAAAAGACTCACTCTCTCTGGCATCTGGGTGCGCACACCAATGACCTTTTGGTTTAGGGAGAAGCCGGAAAAATGAGCTAATTAATTAGTTCTTTCATGTATTATGAACAGTGGTGAAACTCGGATTTTGGTTAAGGGAAGGCGGCTGGATATAATAGAATTCAATTATATATTATTGATCATGCAGTTGCTCCAATCATATTATAATGGCTGCACCTTCAATCAAATCAAGTTTTCAATCATAGAGCTCTATGAGAGTTTCTTCTTTCAACATATCGAACGTTTGAAAAACATAGATTAAGAAGCTAATTAATCATGGCTTCTTGTATTTGATTCTAAAATAAGTTATTTGTTCTTTCTGGGCAGAAAGTACAAACACATGTATTATATTGAAAAGAAAATACATAATTCTTTCGTACCTTTGCACTGATAGAGTAGAGGACCAAGGGGTCCATGGTGGTCACATTGAGGTGAAGGATGGACAGGCGAAGTGTCTGAAACCCGGCAACCAACTTTGAAAGCTGTCTAGGGTTTCGTCGCGACAGGATTCTAACGTTTGCATGGGTTTCGATCAAACTCACCTCGATATCAGCTATGGCATCCTCAGTCTTCATTGTATACTTACTAGGGATCTGAGACCACGTGTACTGTGGATACACAAAAAACTGTGCAAATGGCGGTTGCCGGAATTTGCAGGTTGTGGCATCTTCGTCGATTAATGCTTCCGCTCCTTGTTGCGGAAGTTGGAGTTTCTGAGCTTCGAGTGACTGCAAGAGGTGCTCAAGTTCCTTCACAAATTCTACAGCACCTCCTACTATGGAGGCCTGGTCACCCTACAAAAACAAAAATTTTTTGATTAAAGGCCGGGTTTAGTGAAAACTTGTGGAATATGATTTATAAAGATGATATGATGACGAAGAAAATGGAGAAACTAACTTCAATTTCTAATGAGAGCTGCGATAATCCCATATTTTCCGTTTCAGCTAGACCATACGTACGTTCACCTAATGCTTAATTCCTTTATCACGTGACAGACAAACATGGAAAAATCTATTGAATTACAAAATGCAGTGGGGACGCCGGCCCGGGGGGGGGGGGGGGGGGGGGGGGGGGGGGGGGTGGGGTGGTGGTGGGGTGGGGTGGTGGTGGTGGGGGTGGGATCTGAAGACTGAAGGAATAACTGGTGGGAGCCTGCAGTAAAAAAATGACAACTTCAGCTTTGCTTTTACATGACTCGTCTCTGATGAGTTTTGCTGCATTACCTGACTTTACGCCGAACTTTTCCAAATGAATCATTGCTGGGTCTGGAATTCATTCAGTCCGGCTTTTCAGAACCCACCTAATTTCTCAAATCTAATTTATTCCAGTTAAGAAAATCTAAGCATGGACACCTTTTTATACTGTGATATGTCAAATATTATTAATGCAACATGCAAGAGTATCATTGGAATTATTGCCCCGTGTTTAATATTCAGTTGTATTCCTATTATGGTAGGCCAAATTTTCTTGTGCTCACAAGCTTAAACAGAAATTCTCCAATATGGAAATGTGTTTTCATCCCGAAACAGACATGGAGAGAAAATAAGAAAGAAGGAAGAATCAAAAACATACCCTTTGGGCATAGGATTCAGGCATGAGGGAGCGCAAGACGGAGAGGTGCTCATTCATCTGTTTCCTGCGGTTTCTTTCAACAGCAATGTGCGTCATCCTTTGTGTCTCAGCTTCTTCCTTATTCTTGCACACCCTTGGCTTTCTCCTCCTCTTCTTCCTCCCTTGAACCGCCAAATTCTGCCTCCGTTCTACAACTTGTGACCTACCACAGTGGCGCTTTTGGGTCATCAATGAAGAGTTCTCCAAAATGCCACCTTGGTTTTGAGGTGGCATTGCATTCTCTAATAAAAAACTGGTCTCTGAAGAGTCATGGCTGCTGAATGGTGCTGCAGAGATAGTGTCGTAGATTATGAAGTTAAAAAGCTCATTGGAAGAAAGAGCTTCTAAAGCCATATTTATCCAACTGTAAAACTTATTCCCTTTCCTTCCCCTTCAAATGGACTTGAGTTGATGACCCAACACTGTTATCGGTTCCAATTCAAATACAACAATCATTTTATAGCTGAACCCTATTCTTGAACTTTTGAGAGAGAGGGTGTAGCTTAAAATAACGTGAAGTGCTCTAGAGATATGGTGCACGTGAGAGGGCAGAAAAGGAGTTGTGCTTTTCTGCTTCAAAAAGTGAAGGAAACAGAAAGATCAGATTCTTCTCTCATCCTTTTTTATGTTTTCCTTCCCGATTTCATAGATGGCCAAGACCGGGTCAGTCTCTGCAATGGAGACGGTGTTGGGGGACCCAAATCTATATAGAAATAAGCATACAAACAACACAACAAGCTGTGCAAAAGTTACCCCTCACATTCAAATCTGTGTTGGGCTTTGCAGTGATTGACTGGCTCACGCACCCCTTAGATTCTCATATACATAATTTTGACAAAAGCTTTAACCTGTTCTCGACAATGCATTGTACATTACATGTCTTGGTTTTTTTTCCAAACCGCTGCTAGCGTACAATAATTTGAGTTATAAGATAAAGTTAAAAATTAAATATTTTTTAAATCAAATTCTGTCGTATCAACAGATTGTAAAGTGTATCCTCCATACCGACTTATAATATATGATTTGTAAGGATGGATCTAATGATGTTCATGACGAATCTCGATAGTGAGAGCCGGTTTTACACAATAAATCCTCTTTTGTTAAAAAGGGCATGCTAACATGCCTATATAAAGAAAAGGGCATACTAAAATGAAATTAGTGATCTGCTAATCAGCATTTAACTGACTGTGAGCAGCATAAGCACGTCAGAAAGTTGTCACTGTCATTACTGCAATGAAAACGAGTTATGGAAGCACTGAGCAAAAGAAGGACTAAGCTGATTTTATAGGGCATTGGATTGCGTTTTTTTGGGTTTTCACTCATTTTTAGGCAATGGAAAGCTTGCTTACTACCGTCCAGACAGAGACGTAAAGCTATGGCTATTAGTTAATCACCATCTCTATGCAAATAATTGCATTCATGCTTGGATAAGAGAAGTATTACCAAAACATCGGCTTGGAGCCCGTAACCTAATTGAAAAAAGATAAGTTATTTATACGGTAAAAACTAGATGAAGAACCATCTATATATATATACACATTCATCTCTTATATATATATAGCTTGGCTGCTTGCATCTCTCATCAAGCATTAGGCCTACCTTTTTTTTGTTTTTTAGGCTCGTCCTTTTGTTTTGCGTTAACTTACATATAAGAATCGCAGGGCTTTGTTCATCACGGGAGAAAGAGAGATAGAGACAGGGAGACAGCATATATTTTATATAAACAAAATGAAGGATAGGGATTATATACAAAGACTGAACTGTAGCCTTATCTGGTGAGGAGGACAAATGAAGGAGTGTGGTCGAACTTGGGCTGTGGTCCCGGCTGTCAGACTCTCTGCCAGTTAATCCACGTGACTATTTGTTTCAGCTCTCGAGAAAGGGCAATGTTAACGTCAATTTTTACCATGTTAAAAATCTCATGCTCCATTTCTATCTTTCTGTTTTCCCTGATAATGTTAATGGTTTCAAGCTCATTTTTTCATCTCCTTGCACGCTTTGTCTGTGCAAATGGAGCATGGGAGGCACAAATGCCAGCAATTATATACCAAAGAAGAGCTACAACAAAGATGGCTTTTATTCTGCCCTTTTTTTAGTATAAATGGGTAAATGGGGAATGTGAAAAGTACATGCAGCTTCATGTGCCTGCGAATGGGTGCATGGGAAGAAGGGAGAGAAAAATATAACAAAATGAACAGCATGACCATAGCCATTGCCTTTAGGCTCACTGTGAGGTATTAACGTTTGGCGGTTGCCTGAACTCTCAGGGATCAGTTTCAACGAAGTCACCAGGCGCATCGATATAAATCTAGAATTTTGGTCATTAAAAAAGAAAAAAAAAAAAAATTGCCTCGATGGTTGCCCTACCAAAACTTAAGCCTAATGCAACAAAAATCTGCAATTCCAACGACAATTGTTAGAACGGAAGCATACAAAACCAATATGAAAAGGGCTGCTACCGATGATGCTGACAGGGTATCCACAGACAAGTTTACAAGCCCAGTGAGCACATTAGCCTGCAAAGTAAAACAGTAATAGATTATTACTTTGACCTTCTTCGAGGTAAGAGAAAAATAATGTTCATATCGTTTACTGAAATTCTATTGCATCTTTTTTTACCAGAAGAAAGGAACCGAGTAAGTTCCGGTTAAATGCTTGTTCAAGTATAGAGGTTTTACTTCCAGGAATGTAATCAGAAAGTGTTAGTACGGAAAGCACCTGCCAAACAGGAGACATTTTGATTGGGAAATTTATACAAATCAAGTATCAGGGTAACTACAATGCAGAACAGGTATATTGCAAATACAATGCATACAATAGGCATTTACTTCCCATATCAAGATTATAACACTCTTTCAAATTAAAATAAAAAAATAGAACACTAAAAAAATTGTCTTCATATCCATATTTGTAAAAACAACCATGAACTGAACAATCTATTCTGATATATGAATGGCTCACACGGCACACCTTTATTGTGGGGTGGGTTAAGTGAATATATTGGGAGGTAAGCCAAGATGGTTGTATGAAAGCCATGGTGACTCTGAAGTCTCCTATTAACTGGCTTACCCTGAAAGATGGCAGCCATTTCAAGAATTTGTTCCAAACCTGACTCTCCTAGTCTCACCTTTCAGACAGAGATCCTGCATTCTCATCGCTGGATTCAATCCAGCTTGAACTCAAATGAGTCAAATCTATCAGATGAAGAGATCAGATGAGACCTTTGGTCTCTAAACCTTATGCAACTCCCATACTGATCTTCTTCCAAAAATGTTGGATGCCAAATGCAACTTGTGCTGCTATGTTATGAAGAATACACGCTTTCATGCCTCGTCATCTCTCTTAGTCCCAACACATTTGTCTCATCCCAAAATGAGAGAAACCTGGGGCCATAAGGAGCAATCTGGCCAACGAAGCTCTGCCAAATGGTATTCAAAGTGGTTTTTATGCACCATCTTGGTTTAGTTCAGTCTCCCTTCCTCCCTCCATATTTGTTTAGTACACATTGTATTGCCTCTTAGTAATTGGAAATTCATTTAAATTACCTAGTATATTGCATGTTGTGTTGTAGTAGAGTTAATATTTGGACTAGCATATATATTCCATATATCCCATGAAGGAAGCTGAAGGCATCATCAGAAATCATAATTCACTTCAATAACAGAGATTTGGTTGAGCATTGCTCTTTTTATTCTTTTTCTTTTTCCCTCTCCTCCTCCTCTTGTTATGAATTGTTCCAATTTTGCCTCTCTTCTTCATTCCAACTTATCAAATATCATAGACAAATACCTTTTAACTTCTTTCTCGATTGTCTAACAAGTAAATAGAAAAGAAACATCTATACAAAAAGTTAAATTACACTCACATTACAACGAATAGCCTTTGGAATAGGACATAATACTTATTTATAAGATGAATTAGAGACCTAATCACTACTTTGAGACAGGTTTAAGAAAATACTCCCTTTTTCCTCTGCTCTTGCTATGCATTGTGGTTCACATTTATCTTTTTTTCTTCCTTCCAACTCATCAAACATAATAGACAAATACCTTTTACCTTCTCTATCCATTGTCTGACAAGTAAACAGACAAAAAAATTGTGATAATTCTGATAAGTGATAACTGTGGTGTATGGGACCCCACATTGCTTGGGGATGAAAAGTTCTTGCTCTTTATAATGTTCCAATGGAACTCCAATTGTATTATTAACTAGTCCCTTTGGAGTATAAGCCATGTGACTTGGGCCTTCTATTAGGGCATTTGTCATTACAAATGGTATAAGAGCCTAGATTGTGATACCCCATTCTGATAAGTGATAAGGGTATGTGGTATATAAAATCCCATATTTCTTGAAGAAGACGAAGTTTTTCTCTTTATAATGTTCCAATAGGGCTCCAATAGTATCATTTACTAGTCTTTTTAGAGTATAGGCTATACGACTTGGATCTTCCATTGGGGCCTTACAAATAGTATCATGTGACTTGAGCCATGCCAACTAGAACGGAGTGGCTTGACGAGGACATCGGGAATATAGGAGAGAGGGGAGAGATTGTGATACCCCATTCTGATAAGTGATATATGTAGGTGGTGTATGGGATCCCACATTGCTTGGAAAGAAGAACTTTGTTTTTAGGTAATAAGTTATTTTATTGATATAAGGATGGACATAGCCTAGGTACACTGGAAGTATACAAGTGCATACACCTATTTAAGAGCTAGAAATAGTTACAAGGAAATCATGGAAGTTGTGGCCATTAAAATCTAGAGCAATGGCCTACAAGAACAAAGTCTTCCAAAAAAAAACTCCGAAACTCTTCCAAGAAGCATTCATGATCCTCAAAAAGTCTCGTTTCTTTCGCTCCAAATACACCAAAAAATACATATTGGAGCCATCTTCCACACCGCTGCGATCTGTGGTGTCCCAGTGATCCCTCTCCAGCTTACTAGAAGATCAACCACCCCACCCAGCATTCCCCATGCTATTCCCATTCTGCTGAAAAAGTAGTTCCATATCTCACGAGCAAACTCACAGTGTAGGAATAAGTGGTCCACCGTTTCACCACTATTTCTACACAAATAGCACCAATCCATAATTATGAGGCCATGTCTTTATCAATGGTCAGAATCTTCCCTAGAGCTGTTGTCCATACAAATAATGCGGCCATGGTGGGTGCTTTACTTCTCCAAATATTCTTCTAAGGGAAATTGAGCCTTTGTTGCATGGTAATAACTTCATAAAAAGAGTGAACCGAGAATTTCCCTTTTCTAGAAGGACTCCATATCAACACATCTTCAGTTGTGGCAACAATAGGAACATTATACAGCAAGTTAAAAAATTCCACCAAAGCATTCACTTCCCAATCATGAGCATCCCTAGTAATGCTAATATTCCATCCCTGTGAGCCTTGATTGATTACCCTCAAATCAGCCACCGTAGCTTCTTTTTCCTGAGCAATACTAAAAATTGTAGGAGAACTTCTTGCTCTTTATAATGTTTTAATGGGGTTCCAATTATATCATTGACTAGTCCTTTTGGAATATAGGTCATGTGGCTTGGACCTTCCATTGGGGCGTTACCAAAACAGTCTACACTCTAAACAAGAAGTTGGACACTCACATCACAACGAATAACCTTTGGAACAGAACATATTACTTACTCACCAGATGAATTAAAGATCTAATAACTAATTTGAGATTGGTTCAAGAAATTGAACATGACAACACACAATTTATTCCTCTAATACTGTCATTAAGCAAATATATGATCTTATGCTGTGTTAATAGACAGAATTCAAAACAGAGGGAAAATGCGAATGTCATTGAACTCTATACATACAGATGAAAAAGGAGTGGGATTACCTGTAGGTTTAAAGCCAATACCATAGTAACATACGGTAGGTTGCACTGTACAATGTGTTCACGTTAATTTCTTCCACACTTCAGCAAAATGGTTTACTTCAATACTTGCATAAATTAGAAAATAAACGGAGTAGGATATAATACCATTCTGCGGGAAACTCCTTCAACGTATCTGTCAAGAAGCACAGTTGTCCTAAAAAGTGCATTTAGGTAAAGAGAAAGGAAGTCAACTTCAAAACATTGTTAATATGGATGCTAGGAAGCACTAGCAACATAGACTATACCAAAACAGAAGCATAGGAATCCAGACTCTTGCCCAACTGTTGCTTCTCAACATAGCAGATGAATGGTTTCCAAAAAATAGATAGTTACCCAACTGGACTCCAAGAAGGTACATTCCCCAATATCCTGGAAATAGAAAAAATAAATAATAAAAACAAATGTGGTACTGACAAACGGAATAGAAGCTTCAAGTTGTTTGCCACAATCCCACTTACGCTATATGGTGCATTCCAAGGAAGCAAATAAGAGAAATTTGGCCAAAAGGGAAGATTTTATGGAATTTTTTTTAGGGGCATCTAAGGAATTGAATTGAAGGAGGCATAAAAAATAACTTTTTCTGACAAAAGAAATATTCCATTAATTTCTTTATGAGATCACAGAATTTTGGGTCCCAGCTTTTCGGATCATATTTTCTTCTTTCTTCAGTTGAATCCACTGGAGTTTTGTATAGCTACATACTCACAAACGGGCGTTTGACCCTCAATTTTATGTTACTCTTACAAGAATGGCTACCACAGATTCACAACTAAACATTTTGTATATATGATCTTAAAGGTTATTTTATTCAAGCTGAAAGATCAAAGATGCGAAGAAACAGAACATGGTTGTCATAGCTACAATAGAGAAAATGGCCTTCCTTAGGGGCTGGTAGCATATTAACGATATAACTGTTCTAATATACTATAATAAAATATGGGTCTTACATTCTGTACTGAAGACACGTGCTTCAATGTAAACATTACATGCCAACCTTTTACCACATGGCTCATAATGGTTTATACCATTTTAATTATTTTGAATGAAAAGAAAATTTGCTCCAACTGAAATTCCTAGGGCCAAAAGTTCAAAGAAAATTTGAAATACTAAATACTTTATATTCTTTGAAAAACCTATATCCACTTACGAAAATGATTTCCAAAACAATACAATCCATCATAGATATTTTTTATACGATATATTATTTATTTTGTCTACAACGCATTTTATTAAATGATCTATGCACTGGATGGGCATACTGCTAAACAGAAGATAGTTGGAATTTAAACTTGATGAGTTAAGCTCATGTGTATATCATATGCTCTAAGTAGTCACATCATAAACTATGATTGGTGGACAACTTGTACTCCTTGAAAAGCTTCAGAATCATATGTCAAATCAAGTATAAAGATGCTAATATTGACTAAAGAATATGTACGTGCTTATTTACACATGGTTTTATGTGCATGCTCCCCTAAATATTCTAATTCACATGACTCACCAAATTTCTTGACAGCCCAAATTCTGATATTCTCAGCAAAATATTTCAAAAATCTTTCTAAAACTCAAAACAATAAGAGTCTTGGAAAAGTTTACCCATTTTGAACAATCAACATTGCCCAAAAAAATTGTAAAGTATACCCCTTGGCTTAAAAGTAATAAACAAATCAATAGGAAATACAAAAACATCAACAATTTCATTAAAAAAACCAGAGTTAGGGGTATAAATTGGTCCGGTCTAGGGGGGTGATGGACAGAAACTTTTAGTCCATCATTTTCCTGGACCAAACCGGTAGCTATCGGTCCAGTCCGATTCGATCAGTCTGGCCTAGTTATTTTGTTATTTTGATTCATCTTTTTTTTTTTTTTTTGGTTGCAAATAAATTAATAAAAAATTATTTAAATTACTAAAATTAAAATTAAGTGAATTATTAATGTGTATTATGTAACAAACTCATTAAAAAATATATTTAACTATAATTATATTTATGATGTTGATAGTTACTACCTACTTAGACTTTACTTTTTAGTATGCATAATTATTAAAAATGTCATACATTTTATATATGGTTAATGAATATCAAATAATTTCATTGTATACATATTATTCATGCTTGCTTGCAACTTAGGTATTTAAAAAAAAATTACCTAATTACTTTAATTAAGTGTAAATAGTAGAGTATGTATGAATGTATGATGTATTAACTATTTACATATAATGACATAAATGACCACATGATTTATGATTTATTATTAATTGATAGCATATATTATTTAATTATTTAATATTTTATATGGTCAATGATAATAAATTAGATAAAAAGTACATCATTTACTTATATAATTCCTATATAAAAATAATATATTAAATTATTAAAAATATTTTAAATATATATATAGTTCGGTCTAGTTTGGTCCAAAATTCCAGGACCGGATCAAATTTCTTCGGCCTACAATTTGTGGGACCGAAACTGACCAGTACAGTTTTCGGTCCAGTCAGTTTTTCTGGTCTGGACCGAACACTGTACACCCCTACTAGCAGTTCTAATTTTTCAATGCATGATAAAGAACATAATCATCCAACCATGGTAATCATTTACACTTGATCCTCACCAAATATGCTGAAAATCCCCTCCTTGTTTTGGCTGATAATATTTGTTCCTCTTTCGTTAGAGAGCAGATACAAATTCAAGCCATAGATCAAGCAAATTTGGTACCCTGAATAATCAAAAACTTTCAAGCTAAAAACTGATATTTCTGAAGATATAAACACAAGCAAACATATTCAATTGAAATTATACCTACTAGCACTAAAGAACCTAGAATTCCAGAATATGATGGGGGAACATTGATGATGGATGTAAGGATGGATACAGCAGCCAGTGTAAAAAAGAAATTCCAGTGCACACCATATTCACTCACATGAACCTTCAAGAAAAAATCAGAAGACAGGCCTTGTTTAGAAGTATAATAAGATTAAAAGAAACTATTATAAAACTCCTAGTATCACATAAATAGAACATGATAAGGCCAAATTACAGCACTACAAATGAACCATGAATTGATTTCATTAAAACTAAAAAACCAAATAGTGATGTGAGATTATAAAATTCAGCCTTATTACATCATACTGCCACAACACTAATTTGGTAGCAGAAGTCTTGTTACATCATAGCGAATTACAGCACTACAAATGAACCATGAATTGATTTCATAAAAACTAAAATAAAACTGAAATGAGAGACTATAAACTTCAGTCCTGCTACATCAAACTGCCAGAATGCTAATTTGGTAGCAGAATGCTAACTTGGTGAGGGCTTGGTGGTCGTTGTATCAGATCTCTAGCACGCCAAGTTTCATCCTTGCAGGTAAATGAAAGGCCTTGAAGTTAGACTTGAAGAAGTGGAACCTGGAAGTTTTTGGCCACACTGACAATTAGAAACTAGTCCTTCTGGAGGGATTGCAGGAAATAGAGGGACATGAATTACAGGGAGACATCTCAGAGGAGGGGTTAATGAGGAAGGGCACGGTTACGGCAAATTTGGAGAGAGTCTTGTTGGCGGAGGAGACCTCATGGCGTCAAAAATCTAGGGCACTTTGGTTGAAAGAAGGGGATAAGTGCACGAAGTTTTTTCATAAAGTGGCAAACTCTCATCGGCGAAGTAATGCCATTGAGGCTCTACATTCAGGTACCAAGGTGCTGTCTTTGAAGACTGATATAGAGAATCATATTGTGCATATTTATGAGTCACTACTTACCGAACCGGAAGAATGGAGGCCGAAGCTTGATGGCCTGCGGTTTGAGTCTATTGATACTCAGAGTGTGTATGTGCTGGAGAGACCTTTTGATGAAGACGAGGTGTACAAGGTCATTGCTGGGATGGCGAAGGATAAAGCACCTGGACCAGATGGCTTCTCTATGAGTTTCTTTCAATCTTGCTGGGACATAGTGAAAGGTGATGTTATGCATGTCTTCAGTGAATTTCATTCTTTTCAAAAGTTTGAAAGATCTCTTAATGCGACTTTTATTGCCCTTATTCCCAAGAAGCAAGGGGCATCGATCATTGAGGATTTTCGTCCTATAAGTCTGGTTAGTGGTATATACAAAATAATTTCGAAAGTGCCGGCCAATAGGTTAAGCCCTATGATGGAACATATTATCTCCAAGCCACAAAACACTTTTATTAGCGGGAGACAAATTCTTGACTTAGTGCTCATTGCTAATGAGTGTTTGGATCACAAGTTAAGGGGGGGAGTTCTAGGTATTCTTAGCAAATTAGACATGGAAAAGGCGTATGATCATGTGAACTGGGATTTCTTATTATATTTGCTTCAGAGGTGTGGGTTTGGTGAGAGGTGGATTTCATGGATGAGTCATTGTATTTTTACTGCAAGGTTCTCAGTGCTTGTTAATGGAACACCTATTGGTTTCTTCAATAGTTCTCAGGGTTTGCGACAAGGAGATCTATTATCTCCGCTTTTGTTTGTTATAGTAATGGAGGCTCTTAGTCAGATGGTAAAGGCGGCTATGGATGGTAGTCTCTTATTAGGGTATCAGGTGGGCAATGGCTTGGGTGACCCTATTATCATTTCACATCTATTATTCGCAGATGATACCCTTCTCTTCTGTGATGCAGATATTTATCAGATCCAAACTCTACGAGCATTGCTACGTTGTTTTGAAGCAGTATCGGGTCTCAAGGTGAATCTTGGGAAGTCCGAGATGGTACCAGTGGGTGCAGTCTCTAATACTCCCAGCTTAGCAAGCTTTTTGGATTGTAAGGTGTCCGCTCTGCCGATGACATATTTGGGCCTACCATTGGGCGCAAAATTCAAAGCTAGAGAGCTATTTGGGATGGGGTAGTGGAGAAGATTGAGAAAAAGTTGGCTAGGTGGAAAAGGATGTATTTATCGAAAGGAGGTCGCCTCACCCTCATTAAGAGTACCCTTACTAATCTTCCCACCTATTATCTCTCCGTATTTCCTATGCCTATAGGGGTGGTGAATAGGGTTGAGAAACTTTTTAAGGCGTTCCTTTGGGGGGGTATAGGGGAGGAGAAGAAATTTCATTTGGTTAAATGGAAGACAGTTTGTGCCCCAGTCAAGCAGGGGGGGTTGGGAGTGTGTGACTTGAGATCTTTTAATAAAGCATTGTTGGGGAAATGGTTGTGGAGATATCAATCGGAAGGGGGATCTTTGTGGAAGACAATTATCGATGTTAAATATGGAGCGGCTTGGGGTGGATGGTGTTCGAATGAAGTGAGAGGGGGGTATGGTGTGGGCTTATGGAAATTTATAAGGAAAGGGTGGCCATGTTTTGAACAAAATATTTGTTTTGTAGTAGGTGAGGGCAACCGTATCACTTTTTGGCGGGATGTGTGGTGTGGAGACCAGGCTTTGAAAAGGGAGTTCCCGGCTCTTTATAGTATTGCAGCGAATAAGGAGGCTTCAGTGGCGGAAATGCATTTCTTTTCGCAGGGCTCACATCAATGGAATATTCTTTTTAATAGGAATTTTCATGATTGGGAACTAACTTATGTATCAGATTTTTTCAGCCTGCTATACTCCAAGGGTTTGCCAACGACACAGGGGGATAGAGTGAAGTGGAGGGTTAATAATAAGAAATGCACGGTTAAAGCGTATTACAATATCTTGATAACATAAAATTATACTCCGTTTCCCTAGAATATATATGGAGGTCTCGGATGCCTTCCAAAGTTGCCTTTTTCGTATGGAGTGCTGCTCTTGGGAAGATCTTGACTACAGACAACTTGAGAAAGAGGAGTTGTGTCATGGTAGATTGGTGCTATATGTGTAAAAAGAATGGTGAATCGGTAGACCACCTGCTATTGCATTGTGAGGTAGCAAGGGGGTTGTGAGATGAGATCTTTCAAAGGATTGATGTTCCTTGGGTGATACCCCTGAGGGTTGTGGATCTGTTGGGTTGCTGGAGGAAGTTGCAAGGTTGTCATCAGGTGGCTGCGGCGTGGAAGATGATTCCGCTATGTATCATGTGGTGTCTTTGGTTAGAGAGGAATGCACGTTGTTTTGAGGATAAGGAACGAACAAGAGTGGAGCTGAAGAATTTTTTTCTGCACACTCTATTGTCTTGGTTTTTGGCTATTGTACTAAATGGGGATAATGCTCATGAATTTTTCTCTTTAATTCAGCTTAGCTAGAATGTATTTAGGTGTTCTTCTGTACACTTCCGGTGTACATGGCTTATGCCTTTTTCTTTCATTTCAATAATATTTTCTCTTACCTATCAAAAAAAAAAAAAAAGAATTGATCTTATTGTGTTCTATTGCAATACATTTCTACCAAAATTGATAGTACCAATGTTTAAGTTGTTTTGTTTTAGTGAAAATGCCTGCATTCAGCCTTAAATTTCAACAGGCAATGGGCAGATGAAGAAACTTGATGCCCAAAAAAATTAGGGTGAACTTTGGCTTGCAGCACCTACCTGTACATTTTTGTTCAAATTAATGTTGCAAAGGCTACCTCAGAGTTTACCAACTACTTTAACAAAAAGCCTTCCAAAATGGATAGAGGTAAGATGACCTACCTCAGCAGCAGGCGATTTGGCAAATGTTTGTCAAAAAACCTCTATAATTTGGCGTATATCTGCTTATACATTAAAGGCAAACTCATAAAAATTTAAGATCTAAAAAAAATACCTGATAGTCCACACTGGCAGTAGAAACAAGACGAACAAGTCCTAGAATGATTAATGGGCTAGTAGATTGAAATGCAGTCTTCCAACTCCTAAAAAAGCATTAATTTCTTGTTACCATTGGACATCTTAGAAACAAATGATGAACACAAAGAACAGGTTTCCACCCAAGAGGGAAATGAACCAATCTGCTTTGAGCAAATATATCATTTGTAAGGCCTAGCTGATGTAATCCGATGGAGAAAAACACCACTTACTTTCTAGGCAAACTAGACTGATGAACTTGACTAGTTCTCAGAAAATCTGCTACTTTGCAGCAATGTCAGATCTCAAAACTGAATTTATCACAAAAAGGAACCTATGCCTTAAATGGATCTAGTCTTATTACAAAGACATTATTTATAAAGAGAGGATATTTGATAGCAGTCACCAACATAAATCATATACATCCTATACCAGACAAAGCACATGTCACGGTGTCCTACAAACTATATTGTGATTGGTTCATCTTTTATTCAACTCCTCTACTTTTATGAGTCTTTTGTTTGGATCTCTCTTTCTTGCTTTAATGCTTGCACTTGCTGTTTCAGCAACCTTCACACATAATTCAAAGCTTTTTCAAAGAATCGTTTCACACAATTAACAAAATGATATTGTTATAGAGTCCATTAAAGTTTCTCCACCACGTATTTATATCAAGAAGCTAGTGCAACATGCCAGAGTACGCAAAGCGTAACACCACTTACATAGACGAGACACTCCGTGCTTGTCGTGAAACTAATGAATTTACCAGTACAAAAGAGCCAACACCAAGATCCATCTGACATGAAGTTAAACTTTTATTATATTAGTTCAGTGAATAAATCCAGACTATAACAAGTGAACAACATAAAAAGAACAAATGTACATATCAAGTAAAAGAAAATCACCACACTATTTTGAGAGAGAGAGAGAGAGAGAGAGAGAGAGAGAGAGAGAGAATTTTCGAACGATTTTCTACGCACTATTTTTTTTCTTAAGTGATTTTGTACGCACTAATGGAATATCTAAAATAAGCGCCTAAATCGGAATATACTAGTGCGAAAGAAATTTGGGATGGAAATAAAGTTCAAAACCCACATTGAGAATGTTATTTCTCATGAGTTCTTTCCTGTTAGTTTCACCATGATCAAGTAGCACCATTATTATGTAATTCAGGTCAAAGATGCATATGAAACAAGATAAGAATATAGTATATCAATCCAGACTGAAGAGCGCAAAGAACTTTAGATGAAACAGATGCTTAGAACCAATTCAAACTGTAAGGAGCAATCATTGGAGGAGATCAGATTGTTCTTTGTTAAAACTTTATTCCTATGAGCAAATGTTGTAGATTTGAATGGCCTAGATTTTCATGATTTTCTTGTTACTATTTCTTCCTCCTAACCTCTTGTATACCCTTTGTGTACTTAGGCTATGCCTATTCTTATTAATATAATCTGGTATAAAAAATCAAAACACTCAATGCAGAGCAAACAGCATGAAATGATTTCTTTTGTTTAGGGGGTATATTACATGATACTCATCGGTGGTTTGCAAGTCTGTTCTTTAAAAAGTGGCATTGATTCAAATGGTTCACTTTATTATTTCTCATTGCAGGCGGCATACCCTTGCTGTTTATAAAACAAAGGAGTTGGTGAACTATGTGTGTAACTTTTATATCGGTAGGGGAACTTCTGTGTAAATTACAGCATACCCAGCTTTGGTTTGATCCAGACTTGGTGTGCCAGCCTATCATTAAAAAATGACACTGCACTCTGTTTTTCTTTTCATGCCTGATTTCAGTCCAACTTAAGTAAGAAAGATAGCAGAGTGAACCAGGAAGAAAATTTACAATTTTCAAACCTCAGATTAGCAAACCAATTCACAAGTGAACAAAGTGCACCTTACCCTTTATTCTTTCTTTAAATCAATGCTTTTTGTAAAAGCATGCTATGAAAACTCATGATTTCCATGATCACCAAGCATACCACTTTCCAATTGAGACCTCATCTCACACAGCCACAGGAGCACATAATTTGCCAACAATCAACAACTTAATTGGTTTGATTTTTACTCTCTCTCTTTTTGAGTGCTGCACTTGTTATTTCAGAGCTTTGAGCATGTCTTTTTCTTTTCCTAATTCAAGGTATATGCCACAAAGAACTCCATTGATTTCATGGCTTTGCCAAGGATAAAATGTTGGATATGCCACAGGATCAAATATTCTTATCATGTCTTTTGTGAAAAGGTTTTTCACCACAAATGAAACCCTACGTAAATCTACGAAGAACATACTGTTCTACTCAAAAAAGAAAGTTATCAAATGCTTGACAATAATAAGAAAAACAATTGTTTTATCAGTGAAGGTAAGAAAAACAATTGAAAACGACAATGAATACATGTCGCACTCAGCTTGCAAGATCTTACCAAACTAGTACCATAAGTCTCCGTCTTAGCATACTTTCTAGGAAATATTCTAAAGTCAACAGCCATGATACACAAGCACGTTCCAATCATCTGCCACAAATGGTTTCAACAACATAAATCAGGAGTCAATGCAAAAATATTTACCATAGTTGAGCCATATGATACAATTAATGAATTGGGTATATCTGTGTGGGAACTGCATACCACAGAAAATCTGTATGATGAAAGCACTGACTTAAGAGAATGAACCCCTGGTTCGAAAGGAGGAGAATGAGAACAAGATCTGTATTGAAGAACAGATAAATGTTCTTAGCGTAGATCATATAGAAGTCAATTATATGCTAATGGTGTAATGCTCCACTATGTCTCACATTAAATGGGTAAAGTATGATAAAGTTACCAAGTATGATAAAGGTGCATTAAACCTCACCAGGTAGAACTAGCCTAATAATAATTCCAAGGAGAACCAATTGTAATCTTGACTTAATCAATTTGGAATATAAGTCCATATATGACTTTAGACTTTCCTTGGATTGTTACAAATAATACCAGAGTTGATTAAATGACACTATGTGGTGCTGGGATACTCAATGGGACATGGATTTGAGCCTTGAAAAGGATGTCAAGGACTTGGATTTGGAAGATTGTAACACCATATTAATTCCTATATTACATGAGTGAAGAATGATAGGGTGAATGTATATAATAAAGTTGTATTGAGAATCAAGTCCAACATTGGTTCCTTACAAGGTGGAACTAAGTTTTATAGTGACTCCAAAAAATTTCAATTGTAACTTAAACTGGACTTTAAGGGTATACACCCATATACAACTTAAGACTTTTTGAGCCGTATAATGGCTTGAAGAGAAGTTGTAAGTCCAGCTATTCATATCCCAGTGCAAAAACAGGAAAGTAAGAAAAGTATTAGCACAAGTTATACCCTTTGGCTGCACAAATAAAAAACAGTAGCGTCATCAACGAAATTGTCCATATATATGTCCAATCAGATAGAACCTGTCAAGTAATGATTACAAAAACAGGAAATTAGAACTTTCACATCCACAAAGCATTATTCCCATAGGCGATCTAACAACAGCAGCACGAACTCTGTCCAAATAATAGTTTTGGATAACAACATGTTTCTCCTCAAAGGCCAAAATAGTTTTGGATAAAAGCGTGTGTTTCTCCTCAAACCCACATTTGCTCCGAGTAATAAATTTCTTGAGTACAAGAGAAGACTTACAGTCAAAAATAAGATAGTGGGGAGGACAATGACAAGAAAATCAGCGGCCAGTGTAGTTATGTAAGCCCTCCAATCCTTAGAACTAAGATTTTCATCATCACTTTTCTTCAATGATACGTCTGTGGTGAAGAAATCCGAGGAAACATAATAAAAAATTAGAATAACAAACACATTATCCGCTTCAGGTATCAATATCAGTTCCACACTTAAACTCGGGGAATTAAATAGCCTAAGAGATACTTAAGTGTAAGACTTTGTAACGCCTGAACATGTAGAAAGTTGATTGTTTAATTTAAGAGTTAGTCTACATACAGTCCCCATTTGGACTGTATTTGGAAATGGAGACTGCTCATACAAGCCTATGTAATTGTGTTTAAAAAAAATTTAAAATTACAATAATATTCTTTTTAAAATGATATTTTTTTTCCTTAATTTATCAATGAGACTGCACACAGGCAGTCCCACTCAGGACTGAAAATAGAATTTATCTTAATTTAAACAGATGCCAAACAGAATCGTCCACGGCGAAATTCTATTCTTTTTTGTTTTCACCTAAAGTTGAACAAATTTAAAGGTACAAAAACTATAGAGCCCAAAACATAATAGCATAAAAACATAAAAAACAAGAGTTCAAAGTGTATTATCTCGCCTTACCTTTAATAAGGCGATCGGAGGAAACGGAATGGCGCAGAAGAATCAGAATCTGAAAGCCGCAATCAGAGCTCAACATGAAAACATTTTTTAAGAAAATAATAAATAAAGAATGGGATACATCAAAAAGTAAGATAAATATTAAGAGGTGGACTTACAGAAACATTTGTTAGAACCGCAGCGACTTCGAGAATGGAAGATCCAGTCAAATTGCTCACGAATCTGAAAACTTGAAAATTCATACATATATATAAGTTGAGGACCGGAGTTGAAAGATTAATCACAGGGAGAGAGAGAGAGAGAGAGAGAGAGAGAGAGAGAGAGAGAGAGTAACTCTTCTTTGAGGCGTTTGCTGGAATTTAAGGAGCTTGGGAGCGAATCCATGGATGAAATGCTGTGAAGGAGAAATCGTATGTCACCTGTTTACCACGGAATGAAATTAGAGGTACATGCCAAACTGTGTCCCGAGTTGTTCCAAACCTATTTATAAGGGATATTTTTTACGTGACTGATAATCAACCGATAAATCATTTCAGATTTCTTTTTTTTATTCATTTTTTAACATCTTTTAATATTTTTTTATAAAAAAATATATAAACTCAATAATATTCACATACTATATTATTAAGAAAAAAAATTAAAAAAAATCAATAAATCATCGGTAAACGTACAAACAGCATTATCTTATTTTTATCCGTCTGATGTATTGCTGACTTGGAAAATGGGACTTATTATAATTGTTAAAAAGTTAAATACTCATATTTTTTTTTAGTAATATTGATGTGTTGAATGTACTAGAAAGAATAAAAATTTTATATGCAGTTTATTTTAATTTATGTACTATTTTATGTATTTTATTAATATAATTGGTTATATTTTAAAAAAATTGATACAATTAATCATATTAATAAAATATATAAAAATAATTTTATTAAAATAAAAAATAATATTTACAATAGTAAAATAAGCAAATGCCATGTAATCCTTTAAAAAAATAAATAAATATAAAATTTATGTAAAAAATATTAATTTTTAAATAATAAACTTTTTTATTTTTAAAATAATTATATAATATATATGTATTCTACAATTATATATAACATTAAGTATCATCATTTTCTACGTCGGGATCGATTTTTTCACCATTAATTCGAAATTGTGTGTACACCGTACACGTCTGTTCTCTTAAGATCGCTTACAAATTCAAGAAAAATGAAGATGGATAGAAAGAGGACGTGTGTAGAAAACATATGATCTTCGATGTCCTATTTGTTTTACACTGAAAATTAATTAATTTCCAAAGATAATGTCAAATCTAGTACTGTTTGCAAAAGGGGCAAAGAAAACAAAGACATTAATTACACGAAACAATTTTTAAACTTTGTTCATGATGTTTCCGCCGGATGAGCTGCACTCCCGATATGGTACCTCGCCGAAGCCTCCATTTCCGGCCGCCTCGATATGGCCACAGAATTCACCAAATGTCGAACAGCTTTTAGCGATGTTGTGTCCTCTGATCACGAGTTCTACCTTTACATGCTCTGGCAATCTCAGTGTAAACCTATCTTCCTCGTCTTCTCTTCTCCTGACTATAGAATGCCCCGTCGAGTGTGACTTTGAAAATCTTTCGAGTCTTTCCAATCTTTTATCATCATCATCATCATTTTGCTGCGCCTTAGATGCATTTTCATGGCTGCTTGCTTCTCCAGATTCTGCGCTCTCATCATTCTCGTCTTCTTTTACATCAATGCGTACGGCATCATGATCTGATGATGAACGATGTTCAGTAGTACTATTGCCATGTTCAACGTCGTGCATGGCGTTATGATCGACGAGCTCCATGGATTTTTCCAACGAGTCAGGCGGCGGCAAATCGAGGTTTCCACGACAAACCGGACACGTTTTATGGGATTCTAGCCAGAGGTCGATGCATTCTTGATGAAAAACATGGTAACAGACAGTCAAAAGGCGAAGCAGACTGTCATCCTCGAATTCCACCAAGCATATTGCACATTCTAGACCGTATTTTTCCTCGCGGAAATCCTTGACACTCGAGTATACAAATGTTGGGAAGGATTGTATCAGAGAAGGGTCGAGGCCACTGATGACAGATGGATCGCTGGAAACAAAGTTGCGGGAGGGTAATCGACGGATTTGCCACGTGCTAGACATGTTCTCAATGAAACATCTACAGAAATATACAGAGAAGAACCCTAGAAAGAAGAAAATCAGGAGGATTACTATGAGAATTAAAGTTATAGGAGGGGAGGAAGCATAGTCATCATATGATGGTGGATGGGGACTCATTGGCATCGCCTGATCAAAGGAAGGGATCCCGAACTCGAAGAGCTTAACCAGAGGGTGGCCGGAGGGTGGCTAGTTCCGGCCTGTGTTGTTTGCATGGATGGGAGGAATAGACCAAAAGAAGATAAATGAAGGGTTGGAAAAGAAATGCTAATTTTTTTGTTGGGTGGTTGTTTGATAAACTAGTTTTGAGGGGAGTGGAAGGAGGGAAACAGGGAGGCATGTCCCTGTGAGCATTCAAAATGGTGGCTTAATTTGGGATGCTGATGTGTATTATTGGTTTTCAGCTAAGCTATTATTGAACGAGTCCTTGTGACACCTGAGAATGAGGGTTTTGCTCTGAAGACTGGACAAGCCACGTGGCCGTCTTTACAAAAATCTCTCCTTTTGTAAACTATTTGTGCATGCGTCTTAATTAGTAAATTTTAGAACCATGACAGAGGCAAAGAGGTCCACACAAGCTCCACACAGGAGTCTAAGTATGCCTATGTGGCATGTCATGCGATCGTTAATCGATCAACTGTCAACATTTGGCTATTTATTGATTCGACATGGTAATGTCTGTGCAAAACATTCATGGGTTTATAGACATTTTGATGGTTTGGTCAAAGAAAACTTTAGGCTGATACGTTGAGTAGCTAGCGATCAACCTCTGCCAAGAACGGAGTGAAATACTCTCCTTACAACTAAGCATGCCAACCTTATGGTTTCCATCGTGTTTTAAAAATAGGACCTTTTGTTTTAATTCCCACCATTCATTTTTTTTTTTATTGACTAATTAACCATCTCAGGCTCCTTTCTAGAACGGCTCGTTCTATCGTTGATATAAAAAGACCGTTAGTTTCTCATCAAACCTAAATGCATCGCCATCATTATCTGCTGACCGTAATCAGAAGATTTAAAACTGCTCAATCAACTACAAACCAAGTTTAAAGGTTTAAAGGAATTCATTTCCTTTTCAACTAATTGTTAGAAACTGAACATTTACATCGATTGTAAAGGAGATATGTCAATTAGATTATACCTATTCGGAGTTTGGTGCATCATTGAATAATCTAAATAAGGCTACATTAATCTAAGTAAAGGAAACAAGACAATTTAGATCGAGGAGATCAGCCGAGAACGAAATACTTGCATTAAATAATGGGGTATAAAAATACAATTCAGTTAAGACTTGTGCAGCCAAAAACAACCTACCATGTACAGAAACTGCAGCTACTAAATAAGAACACAAGTACAGTAAATTGATACAGAATGTCTGTTTAAAGGAGCATCTTTGAGATTCTTGCAGGCAATGAGTTCATAGACAGTTTCATTCGTTCGATCTAACTTTCTGTTTTTCCTCTGAAGTCGGAAAAGCCCGAGTTGAGCATCCATCAGACTTTCTTCAAGTATAACGGTGCCTCGTAATCTCTTGCCAAATGCATTAAGAAGGCCACGGCCATGGAATGAATTCTCTTCCTGATGTCTACACAAGCAATTCTTATAGATATTTTGTTGATATGATCATCTTCAGGGTATAAACTTTGACATAAATCCATTTAGGGCATTAATTTTCCCACATCCACATAATGCTCCTTTCATTTGCTGGAGATTAAGAACCTTTCCATGTTGAATATATGTGTATATATATATATATATATATCTCCCTCCAAAATCAAAGTGACCATGTGAGTGTGTGTATGAGAGAGAGCCAGATAGAGAGACACGATAAAGACAGAAAGCCAGGGTAAGAACATTATTTGTAATTGTAACAAAGTGGTACAAAGATTGCTGTCATTTTTTTGGATGAAGAAAAGGTCATCTGGTGATTAAATAAGAGAAAAGAGAGAAACTACAAAAGGTAATACAAGCTTCATATTTTCAAACCTGAAGATGATGTGGCTGAGACTCCCAACAATAAGGCTTCTACTGAAACTTGAAGCTACGTGTTGACGCCATGCCCTCACCAAGGAGATTAAAGTACCGTGTGGTGGAGGCTGATTTCTTACTATCCAGTGTCCATCTTCAGCATTTGACACAATGCCCTCACTAAGGAGATTAAAGTACTCTATGATGGAGATTGTTCTAACTGCTGATATTCAGCATTTGACACCATGCACCCACTAAGGAGATTGAAGTATTCTGTGATGGAGATTGATTCCTTAATGCCAATCTTCAACATTTCCTGACAGGGCTTTCCAATTTTTATTCGATGTCATCAATCCAGTCACCATATATCCTGCTGATTTTATCTGGACCCTTCCATTTCTGTTGAGTTCTCTGCCCCGGCCTCTGAATTGCAACAGAAGACCTTTGTGATGGAACTCCGATATGAAAAACATCAGAATGAGGAACTGAAGGGACCGATGCTACCAGAGTATCTGCCGAAGTTTTTGAAGGTACTCCTCCCTGCTTTGAGTCGGGAGGTGCAGATGAAGAATCTCTAGTATCTCCCTCCATAAGCCCACCTCCATATCGGTGCAATTCTGCGGTGAAACAAGATTTCCAAAGTCAAAGATAGAACGCATTTTTCCCTCTCCCATCATGATATACAAACGAAAAAAAGATTCACGATTATTATGTTTGTCTTTCAGTCCAATCAAGCATGACACTGAGCTGAACAGGGGAATGTAACAGATTTAGTGCAGTCTCAGTACTGATTGAGTAAGGTAGAATAGGTAAGTGCACCCACTCGTTGTTAAAGAAATCTTCGGGACACTACTTTTCAATAGCATAGCAGTCTTAATTCAAGTAGTTAATAAGCATCAACATGCGAGGATTTTTATTGAGTTCAACGGCGTAAGGTAAAGCAATTCACGTCCCCAATATAAAGACATAAACCAACAAACACACCTACTGATGTCTGTCATGCTTTGCAACAAAAAATACCTGCATCAGGATTACTAAAAAGAAAATGTCCTCGCTAAAGAGACCAAAGGTCACCATTATAACAGCATTGGTTAGCCAAAATGAATAAGGTCCAACCAATTTTCTGAATTGATAAAAGCTTAGGCACTTAATCAAACAGGGTTTAAGCTATCTATTAAGGTGCATGCCCCATGTCTGCCTCCCTGAATAAAGGCGTAGACTTCCCCTACACTTTAAACCACAAGTTAAAGCCACCATGAGCAGCACAAGAGCTAAATGACTCGAGGTGGAAGTGAGCATCTCTCTAAAAGCTGTTGCAGATTGGTATTGCATTTGTAATAAAACGTTTTGGGTAGTAAATCACATAATTTGGTTAAGCCTTTGACAACAACAAAATAAATAGGAAAACGCATTCCATAAAAAAAATGCCTCAACGGACTTAGGAATTTATATAAAATCTTGCTTTGACAAACGGTTAGAAAAGGAAAAAAAAGATTCATCCAAACTTGCATAGAGGAACTTCATCCAAACTGCTATGTTGTGTTATCTAAAACACTTCAAATGCTTTTGCATCATTTGACTATCGCATGACATTTTAACTCGGACTGTTTCATCAAAGCATTTTCTCTCTCTGAAAAATTGGGGGGGAAGACAAAGGGGCATACATTTCTTGACTATATTGCAGAAAACAAGAATTTTCTTTGCTGCCGAAGGATTTATAATAGTTAGGCAAAGCATCTGCACCAATATTAAAACTTGAGTCGGCCAAGGAGTTCCACTAGGCATTACATGTGGTTAAACCATGTGCGATAAGGCAGGTCTAGGGATAGGCTGTTTGGATCTGTCTAGCTTTCAAATCTCCCAAAAAAAATTTTGAGGGAAAGAAAAAAAATGTTGAAAACAGAAGACTAGGTAGAAATGTTCTACGGTTGAAGCATTTTCCAATCAAGAAGAAAGTCGACTCTAAAATTATCTTTTGGGAACTGAAATATCCAAACATCCATGTGATTAAAGCAGATACCTCCTCAGACCGGAAGTTAAAAAGCAAATGGTACGTTCTTCTTTCTTCAAGTAAATACATGACAATTATTCGATCAGGAGGTTATGTTGTACAATCTATCAGAAGAATTACGTTCGTCTATCTTCTTTCTTAAACTAAAGCAAGCATTTCGAACTCTGACAAAAAAACATATGGATTATAAAAACAGTTACCAGCTAACAAATACAACACATAAACAACATCGCCAACAAAATGTCCTCGCATATTAGCAAAAATGGAAAGAACAGAGCCACTCATACCTGCCGCACCATGAGCAAAATGGCATTTGCTTCCAAATGGGCAATACCCCGTCAACTCCCACTTGTTGCAAATCCTTGTTTTCCAATTTGATGGTTTGGCATTCTGCCCACTGGCACTCCCGGCAGCAGCACCACCGCCGCCACTGCGCCCAGTGCTGCCGCCGCCGCCGCCATCACCACCACCACCACCACCATAGCCACCAGGCCCCAAACTTATAGCCACGCTCTCTCGATTCTTCGACTGCTCGTCGTGAAGGAACGTGCAATTATCTCCATAGGGGCACCCCTCCTCTGTGTAGAATTTCTTGCAATGCCGCCCCTTAAAAGACCTCGGCGTCTCCACCACAAAATTAAAGGATCCCAACGACGGTATCTGATACTCCTCCCTCGGCTCAGATGAAACCACCGCCTTCTCCTCCTCATGAGCCGCCACGATATCCTGCCAATTCGGAGGAGGCCGCCGAAGCTCTTCAATGCTGTGGGCGAAATTACAATTAGTTATATATGGGCACGTCCCGCCGCGGAACTTGCAACAAAGTTTGGTCTTGAAAAACATTTTCCCGATAGCTTTGGATCGATTGGAAGAAGTCACATCCTGGGAATTCCTCGATTTCTTGTTCAGGGGTTCGCTCCCGGAGCGACTCTGTGATTGCCTCTGGTCGTAATTCGAGTTGGTCGAAGGCGTGTCGTCGCCATTGTTGTTCCAGGCTCGGTAATCGTCCTCCGTCGCCCACATGGCATGGTCGCCGCCAGACCAGCTGTCCGGACCACTTCCGGTAATTACTTCGACCACGTTGCCGCTGGAGAAATCCATTGGCAAAAGAAGAAGGTGCAATTCTCTTTCCTCAAAACCCTAAAGTGCTGATCAGAGTAGTTGAAATTGCCAGAGATTGAGAGAAAAAGACGGGAAAGTGATCGAATTTCAACGACTTGAGAAACGGGTCTTTCACCATTTTGACAAATCTAACTCTAGATTACATAGATTCTCTGGGTTGCAAGAGTTCCCAAAGGAAAAGAAGAAGAGATGACTAAACTCTTCCGAACAACAACGACAAGAGTAAGCGGATCTTAACGGATAGAAGAAAGATACATAATTTGAGAGAGTTTCCAAAATGGGAAGTGGGGTTAGATCCACAACATCGAGAAACGAAGACAAAAATCAGGGAAACCACGTACAAAATGTTGGCAAAAAAGAAGAAAATCCTTCTAGGAATAGATGTTTCCTTCCACTCGTTACTCAGCACGGATGGTGTTGGTTATAGATTGAAAAGAAAGAATTGAAATTTAGAGAGAGATTTAGGACATGGAGCGGGCAACTGAGAGATCAAAGACAAGCCTCCCAGTCTCCCTCCCCCCCACCCCACAAATAAAGGAGGAGAAAGATAATTTTTCCAAGAATTAACGCATCGGTGAAGATGGTGTGATGGTGTTGGCGGATGAAGTGAAAAAATAGAAGAGATCGTGTACTTGAGGAAGCTGGGGAGGGGTCCATTACATTGTCGTCATTTTGTGGGGCATTTATATTGGTGCAGCATTGTTGACTTCGGGGTTTTTTTTATGACTGTGTCAGAAATTGCAGTCATTGATCTGCCGCTCTGTGTCCTCAAATCTGCAAAGCAGATGGGCTAGGGAAGAAGATGGGCCGTTCTGTGCAGCCTTTTAGCCTAATGCTGGCCTAGTAATTCAGAAGGTTTGTCATTAATATTAGGATAATGATAGGGATATCGCTAACTTTTTTTTTTTTTTTTAACAGAAAGAAATTATATTGTGAATTTTATTTATTTTTTTAAAATATTTAAAAGTGTTAAAAAAATGATATGAAAAAAATAAAAATAAAAAAAATTTTAAATATTTTTTTATATCATTTTTTTATCACTTTTAAATATTTTTTAAAAATAAATAAAATTCACAATATAATTAAATATAATTTTCTTAATCTTTCTGTAAAAAAAAATTCAAAAAAAAAAAAAGAAGGAAGCAGGACAAGTTAGCAGGATCCCCCAGCGAGATCCCTAGCATTATCCTTAATATTAGCATCTCAGAGTGGTGCTTTTTAGCCTGAGTAGCACCGCTCCCGCCGGCATATTTATGTTTTTTTTAATATATTTAAATATTTTTAAAAAATAAAAAATATTAATATATTTAAAATTATTTTTTTAATCATTAAATAAAAAATTAATTAATTTTTACTGAGCAGTACACTTGAACTGTACGTACCAAGCGGCATTCTAGGATTTAAAATGATAAAAGGTTTAAGAAACATAAATAATAATAAATCTTTTGAGTTATCATTGTTAATGGTATATTTAGTAAAATTTAGAGGGATGATATAAATGTTGTGTGCAGTGGTAACCTAAATCAATATATGAAGCCAAAATAAATAAAAACCCAACATATCTACCAAAAACCAATTAAATTAGGCATATCTATTAATCTAAAAACTTTAAGAATAAGTTGCGAAGAAGAATAAGAAGGTTGCACAGCAGTTAAAAAAAATGAAGAGGAGAAGAGGAATAAACAAGAGAAAGAAATAGACGAGATGAGGAGGGGAAGAGAAGAGTAGATGATGACGAGGATGATGGAATGGGAGGAGTTGAGAAAAATGAAGGGAAAATTAGAAATTTTAGGTTTATAATATATATAATCCCCAATAGAAGGAATAATTGTTGAAGGTGAGAGTACACCGTATTTTAAATGAACCTTATAACAAAAACAAATAATTAATAAAAAGTATACCTTAGTGAAGTTTTCAAAATGTTTTTTAAATTTTATAATAACGGACCAAATTTTATTCATTAAAAGAGGATATACAAAGTTAACTTAAAACTAAGAAAATATTAATAGCTTTTTAGCACACTTTTGTGACTGACATGATCTAGTCCAGATGACAGATTTCAAAAGACCTAAATCTAAGAGATAACACAACTCTATCATGAACTCTATCCACAATAAAGTTAACAGTAATCGGATAACAAAGTCCCATATTCTGACTAAGCAGAGTAAGGTGCACCAACACCACCATAAGTACCGCCTAAGCGGATGGGGGACCACTCCATTCAGACTAAGGTCTGAAAACACACTATTTTTTAGATTTTTATTTTTTTTAAAGTAAGGATAGGACATGAAATAAAATACAATAAAAAAACACTATGAAAACTAGAAAAATAGTGCTCTAGGAAGCTACTGTGTCGCGTACAGTACATGTGCCATTCTGGAAAGAAAATAACAGTCAATCTTGAAAGTCTTCAAAATGTTAGACACGACTACTCCAACAAAATTTATGCACCTTCTTATCTAATGAAACGAAGACCAAAATATATAGAACACGGTTTATAGGGACAAAACATATATAATAAGCATTCTATCTTTTTATAATTATTTCTTCAGTTATTACAATATGTTATATTGTCCGAAATGCAACAATAACAACTTGGCAAAGTTGTACGTTTATTGAAAAAAGTCACCTCTAGGACCCGAATAAAACTAATTAAACTTTTCTAGATACAACTTCAACCGAATTAACAACAAACAAGAGATAAAAAAGAGAGATATACTCAAAAGTAAGAAACAGTAGCTTTGCATACTTGTAAGATTTTAATGCGGGACAAAATTTAGATTAACTTTGACGGCAAGTTTGAACAAATAATCAAAATAAAGTAGACAAAAAATTTATCCAAAACATAAAGAAAAATCTGAATAATATTAATTAATAGTAAAATTTAAAATTCTTTTATAAAGCACATGAGCCGGAATTAAATAGTTGCAAATTTTGAAATTATAAAAATTTTTCAAAAAATGAAAAATCTAAATTATTATATGAGAAATTAATATATAAATAAATAAGAATCTTACTAAGAATTTGGTCAAAATTAAAATGAAAATCATTTCCAAACTTAAAATCAAATATTTACTAATAAAGTAAAAATAAGCACAAATATATGATTTGAATGAGAATAACTAATATTGTCCTTAGTTGAAGGAAGATATTAAGTTTTTCTTTCCATATTTGTACATATTCATCTTCTTAAGGTAATACTTCAATGCAATCAACGTAAAATCTGGACCTAGATATCCCATATCAATTTGGGTTTGCATCATTCTTATTAGGTTTGAGAGAATTTATCCTCGAATTCTAAATATAGATACCCCAAATATGTACATGTTCAACCTTTACCTCCTAGATATAGCTCCGACTGAGTACCACACAAACAAAGAGATATCTTTACTCAAAAGTAAGAAACAATACGTCTCGCCTACTTGTATAACTTGTACATGTGATCCAAGTACTTCCAAAAGAATAGCTTATCCTTGTTAGGATCTTATGAAAAGGAATGATAATAGTTGTTTTTGAATTAATAAAAATGAATTTTATGGCAAGTGAATACACATTAAAAGTAATAAAAGGCTGAAAAAACACAAACAATAATGAATAGTTGGAGTAGCTATTGTTTATGGTACATTTAGTAACATTTAGGTGGATTAATGAGTTCAAGGGTTGTGTGCAATGTTCCAACCAAAATCAATATATCTAAGCAAAATCAAAACAAAAATCAACATATACACCCAAAACCAACTGAAGTTGACAATATTTAACAAAATTTGAAATGTCTAAGAATAAGTTACGAAGAAGAATAAGAAGACTGCAGATGAGTAAGAGGAGGAAAATGGGAATGAGAAGAGGAATAAGTAGGAGGACAAAGTAGGTGAAGAAGATGAGGAGGAAGAAGAGGAAGAAGAGAATAAGATGACGGTGGCGGCAGCGGCAAATGGGATAAGATGAAAGAAAATAAGGGAAATATTAAGATTTTTAAGTTTATAATATAAATATAAATATTACCTAGTAGAAGGAATAATTATTGCAGGGAGAGTACATTATGCTAAAAATAAACATTGTAACAAAAATAAACAATTAATAAAAAGTATACCTTATTGAAGCCATTAGAACAAGATTTATATGGAACAAGATTTATGGACAAAATATGTATAATAAACATTCCATTTATACGATAATATTTTATTAGTTATTGTCGAGATACAAAAAAAAAAAAAAAAAAAAGCAATTGCTTTGCAAACTAGTACATAGATTAAAAAAACACCTATAGGACCTAAATAAGTAACATACACATTCATAGATAAAGAGTGAGAGTGAGAGTGAGAGCTCTACTCAAAAGTAAGAAACAATATCTTGTATGCTTGTAGAACTTGTACATGTTGAAGCTAAGTTCCTCCTAGATACAACTTTGATCGATAACCAATTACCGATTACCATACAAATAGAGAGAGTTCTCCTTAAGAAACAATACACCAGCCTGCTTGTAGAACTTGTGCATGAAAAAATCCAAATGCTTCGAAGAGTAACTTATTAGGATCTCATGGAAGAAATAATAATTATTATTTTTGAATTAATACAAAAGAATTTTATGTCAAGTGGATACAAGCTAAAAAGGATAAAAGGGTGAAGAGACACATATATAATAATGTCTTTTGAGTAGTCATTGTCTATGACACATTTAGTAACATTTAGGTGGATGAATATAAGGGTTGTGTGCAGTGTTAAACCCAAAGTCAATATATCTATGTAAAGTAACCCAAAGTCAATATATCTATGTAATGTAAAATAAAAAAACAAAACAACGTTGACATACCTATCAAAATCTAAAAAATCCAAGAATAAGTTGCAAAAAAGAATAAGAAGGCTGTAGAGGAGGAGGATAAGCATAAGAAGGAGAATATGAATAAATAGGAGGAAGAAGGGTCGGCTCTTCTCTAAAGCAAATTAGGCAATTGCCTAAGGCCCCAGGGGAAGAAGAGGCCCCTTTAAAAAAGGTCTAAAGTAGAATTTAAAAAAATATATATTTAATTAAAAAATTAATTAATTCAATAAGATACATCAAAAGTATTAAATAGATATTATGTCATTATTAGTTTTAAAAGTATCCTATATAATAATTATTTCAAATATTCTTCTTCTAAGAATACATTTTTCTTTTGTCATTATTAGTTTAATATATAATGTAAAAATTATAAATAGTAAAATCTAATTTTTGAATGTTGATAAAAAATTTAGTATGATCTTTGAAAATGTAAGGGCATACTTTTTTCCAAATGTGTAGGTTATTTGTAAAACTTTATTGACAATTATAATTATAATTGCTTTTAGGGCTTGTTTATATACTAAGAATATATGTGAATAGTAGTGAAATAGTTTGATTTAAGATATTTGTTTGGTTTTGAGAAATGAGAGAGAAAATTTTAAATTTGAGAATATCTGAGAATGCTTAAAAGCAGTTGTGTTCCCAAATAGCTCCTAAGAGTCTAAAACACATCTTGTTAAACTAGATTTGATAAAATCCTCTCTAAATCGAAAATTTTCTAAAAAACATTAAGTTGGTTATTGGTTGAAAATGTAGTATAAAATCTTAAACAATAATTTTACTTGACAAGCGATTGGAATTATTTGTAAATAAAAATATAATGTAAAAATTAAAATAATTTTATTTAATTTTACTTTTTAAAATAAAAAAAGCTCCAATAAAAATTTTAGCTTTAGGCCCCATTCCTACTGAGCCGACCTTGGAAGAGGAGGAAGGAGTAGATCAAGGAAATGAGGAGAAGAATGAGAGAAGACGAGAAAAATGAAAGAAAAATTAGGATTTATTGGTTTATAATATAAATATAAATATTCCCTACTAGAAGTAATAATCATTGAAAGGTAGAGAGTTGTACTAAAAATGAACATGTTAGCAAAACTAAACAATTAATGAAAATTTTACCTTATTAAAGCTATTAGAATGTTGGCCACAATGCTCTAGTAAAATTTGTGCACCATCTTATGTGATGGAACACAAGCTAAAATATATAGAATAAGGTTTATATAGACAAAATATGTATAATAAGCATTTCATCTATTTGATAATTGTTATATAGCAATCACAATATCTTGTGAAGTAGTGAATATATTATAAAAAAGGCATGCTAGTTTGAATACAACTAATTGAAGTTTTCTCCTATGTACAGATTCAATTGAAAATATAACTTGCACAAAGAAAACAGAGAGTAAGAGTGAGAGAGCTCTACTGAAAGTCAGAAATAGTACCATAGTATTCTTGCAGAACTTGTACAACTTAAACCAATAACACATGCACGTACGCACGTGTGCATCCATATACACACATCCACGTGCCCACACACGTGCCCATATCCATATTCTTGCTCACCCACGCCTGCACGCATGTGCACGCTAACTAGCATGCATGCATGAACACCCAAGGTGCAGGGGCAGATCCTTGCTTCGTCAACCCCCCTCCCAGCAGGGAAAAAAAGAGAGAAAAACCACAAGGAAATTTACAAAAAAATCTACAACAATAAAATATAAATCCACAACAAATCATAAACAAAAAAACTTAAACTAGTAAAAGGATGCAGAGGAGAAGGGATGCGGGCCACACTGACTACAAAAGGGAGAGAGAGTCTAAGAGGGCAGCGAGAGGAAAGAGAGAGGGGGAAGAGAGATTAATTGCCAGGGAGATTAGGTTTAACTTACCCCCAAAACGACGTCATATTGGTAACAAATTTATTTTATATATTTATATATATATGTATATATTTGGATTGGGCTTAAACCCAGCCTGTGAGTGCTGGCTGGTAGGGGCCAATGCCCCGCCGCTTACCCCTAGCACCCATCCAAACACACACGCAAACACACCCACACCCATACACATACAGGGCTCTACTTAAAAGTAAGAAACAATATTTTTGCATGCTCGTAGAACTGTACATCTTCAATCAATATTATATGCACTCACACAAACGCATGCATGCATGCATGCATGTGTGCACATACATACACAAATCAACATGCACACTCCCACCTACCCACACATGTACACACTTACAAATCTCTACTCACAAGTAAAAAATAGTATATTTGACTGTTTGTTAAACATGTATATGTCATCCAATCACTTTAAAAAGTAACTTATCCTTATAGAATCTTATGGGAGAAATGATAATAATTATTTTGGAATTAATAAAATGAATTTTATGTTAAGAAAATACAAACTCGAAACAGACTAAAGAGTGAAGAATCACAAACCATAATGATTATTTTGAGTAGCCATTGCCAAGGATACATTTAGTAACATTTAGGTGGATGTGGGATATAAAGAGTTTTATGCAACATTAATTTACAACTAAAATCATTATTTATAAACAAACAAATTACCAAAATCAAATCAAAATTGATAGAACTATTTGAAGTTTCCTCCAATATACAGATTCAATCGAATATATAACATGCAGAGACACAAATAGAAAGAATGAGTGTGAGAGAGTTGTACTGAAAAGTTAAAAACGGTACCTTTGCATAATTGTAGAACTTGTACAACTTCAACAAATATCATGCATGCATGCATGTGTGGACACAAATACACACACCCACACGTGCAACGTGCACAACCCAACCATATAGCCACCGACACCCACATGCCCAAACACACATGCCCATGCACACCTGCATGCACGAACACCCACTAGCCCATATCCACCCATATAGACACAAACATATGCATGCACACACGTACATACAAACAGAACTCTATTAAAAAAATAAGAACTATATGCACATAGACAAATAGCGAGATTTAGAGTGAGAGACATTTACTCAAAAGCAAGAAACAACATCTTTACATGCTTGTAGAAATGTATAGTTTCAACCAATACCACACACACAAATGCACGGACACACCAGCACGCAGGCACATACTCACAAAAACACCCTCACGCACCTGCACTCAGACATAGCCAAACACACATGTACGCACGCACACCTGCATACACGCAAGTGAATGCTCACGTACAAGCAAACGGCACACACACACGCGCATGCACATCTCCACACACGCACGCACATACATCTAAACACACACAAGCACACCCGCACACACACACACACGACCACACCTACACACATGCACGTTGCATGCACATGCAAACACACACACACGTACATGCACAGACTACCACACATGCACCCACACACCCAAAAACACACACATACATCTACACTCACCCACCCACCCAATTATACACACCCATGCATGCACTCACGCACCCCACAACCTCACACAAATAGAGCTCTACTAAAAAACAAGAAACAATACTCATAAAGACAAATTGCGAGAATAAGGGTGATAGAGCTCTACTACAAAATAAGAAATAGTACCTTTAAATGCTTGTAAAACTGTGCAACTTCAACCAATACCACACACCCCTACACAAGTGCATGCATGCACTCGCACATACAAGCACCTACTTGTACACACACGTAGGAGTAATATAAAATGGTGGTGCTAGAGCCATCAATAAAAGGTAACGACAATGTAATTTTTATTTTATTTTTTGTTTTCTTTTTTGAAGTATTTTTTATGTATCATTTAAAAAAAATACAAAAACAATAAACAAACACAATATTAAAAAATAAACAAAAACAAAAGCTAAAAACATGAGTAATCGGTACAAATGATAGGTACCTATCATTTTCCTAAAATAAACATTTCTTAGTAGAAGTAATAGTTATCAAAGAGGAAAGAGAGTGCGTTACATCAAATGTAAACATAATAACAAAAATAAATAGTTAGTCCAAATTATACCTTAATAAAGCCATTAGAATGTTGGGTACGACAGCTCCAACAATCAATAAGCATATTAATATTCCATTAGTAATCACATTATCTTCCCTGTCATAGATATAATATGAAATGAAAAGAAAAATAACTGCCATCCAAGTAGTAAATAAATTAAAAAAACCACCTACATGGTCTGAATACAACTAATTGAAGTTTTCTCCTTTATATAGATTCATTCCAATATATACATAGAGACACAAAAAGAGAGAGAGTGAGTGAGAGATCTGTATTGAAAAGTTAGAAACGGTACCTTTGCATGCTTATATAATTTGTACAACTTCAAACAATACCGTGCACACACGTGCACACCAAACACACACACACACCAAAACGCACACAACCAACCTACACAAAAACCTGCAAACCCACCCTCCTACATAGACAAAGACAAATACCTGCACGCACGCACACACAAATAGAGATCTACTAAAAATTAAAAAACAACACAAATGAAGACAAATAACAAGATTCAGAGTGAGGGACATTTACTCAAAACTAAGAAACAGAACCTTTGCATGATTGCAGAAATGTATAACTTCAACCAATACCACACAGAAACGCACGCACCTACCCATAAACAAATCCTCACGCACCAGCACACACACCCACAAAACAAAACACACGCACGAAAAACACAACAAACACCCACATACCCAAACAACACGCGCACATGCACATGAACATACGCACATACATAAGCACCCGCACAACAAAACAAACACACATGCGCGCATGCACTAATGAGCAAGCGCATCTTACACACCCAAACACACACACATGCACACTTGTACACGCACATATACACACGAAAGCATGCACGTAAAAGCAAACAAACCCTTAAGCACTCACACCCGCAACCAAACACACCCACACACCCAAACACACACATGCATGCAAACCTACACACATGCTAGAACCAAACACACACCTACACATAGGGCTGTAATTGAGCAGAGCCAAGCCGGTCTTTAGCTTGCCGAGCTCGACTTGACTCAAAATACTCGAGCTCGAGCTCGAGATTTTTTTTTATTCTTTGTTCGAGCTCGACTCGATAAGTTAAACTCTTAACTCGAGCTCAAGCTCAAATTCATCCCACAAACGAGTTTGAGTCGAGTCGAGTCGAGTCGAGCTCGAGCTCAAGCTCGAATTATTTATTTTTTTATTTTTGAATAAGATTTAATAATTAATAAAACAAATAAATAAATAAATAAAATATCTAATATTGAATTTATACAACTAATAAATAAACCCTCTATTGAATTATAAAATTTTAAAAAATTTATAAATAATTAATATGTAACTAGTTGATATTTATCCAAAATAACAATATGTTATATGCCTATATATATTATTAATACTTACACTTAATATGATAGCATATATCTATTTCATATATGGTTCCCATATACTAGTATAAGAAATTATTAAATTTTACCGACTAATTATTATACAAATTATAAAATATACATATGAAATATATTCACTATATAGATATAAGTAATTAGATTACATATTATATATTTAATTATAAAATTGTTATACTTATATTATTAGCTAATACATATATATATATATATGTATATATACATAGGTGTATGTATATATTTATCAATATATGAATGAGTTTTAATCGAATCGAGCTAACGAGTCGACTCGAGCATAAACGAGCGGGCATTAACGAACTTTAGTCGAGTCGAGTTTTGTCGAGTATGTGTCATTTACAAATAGATTGAGTGTCTGCTTTTACGAACGGTTTTTTTTTTTTTTTTAATGAGTCGAGTTCGATTCAAGTTTAACCGAGCGAGTACCAAACAGACTATCAAGCAGACTGATTCATTTACAGCCCTACCCACACACACACACTTGGACACACACCCAAACACACAAACATATGCACACACATGCAAGCACATCTTGAAACACATGTATATAAACACATGCACACTCATACACACCCACACACCCAAATATGCATACAAGCATACATGCACACAAACGCCCTGCAAACACACCCTCACGCACCTGCATCTGTACACACACCCAAACACATGCATGCATATTTGCACACACCCAAACAGACACGAGTATGCATGCACAGATGCGCGCGCGCACACACACACACACACACACACACACACACACAAAAGCACTTATGCATGCACACGCACGATGCAAGATACCTGCAAACACACCCTCACGCACTGGCATCAACACACACTCGCACACACAAAAACACTGTGCACGATGCAAGATACCTGCAAACACACCCTCACGCACCGGCATCAACACACACTCGCACACACAAAAACACACATACGCATGCACACTTATACACGCATTCACACTTGCGCACGCACGCACAAACACACACCCATAAACCATAACACACAAGCACATGATGCATGTACCCACCAACAAACAAGAACTCATGTACACTTGTTCTAACACCATATGATAAGTGTGCGAAAGTGTACTCTAAATATCCTATTATTGGACTAAAATGCTAAAATGTTAATAGAAATCATATGAATTAATGTGTATTCTTAAATTGAGTTTTTATTTACGTTGGGATACTCCTAAGCAGTTTTTTATGTTTAATTTCAGAGTTTGCAAAAGAGCAAGTCAAGCCTAGTCAAATTCAAAGAAGGACATTCATGGGGTTTGAGAGCAATTTGGAAGAAAAGAAAAAGAAAAAAAATCACAAAATGAAACCACAAGAAGTCCAAGTCTGAAATTCTCTAGGAGACAGTCTGAACATATTTTAGCCTTTTGACTGTATCTTTTTACTCACATATCGGATTGATGCGATTCTTGATGCATTAGAAAGCTATCTTAAAGAGATATAACTTTATCTCTAATAAGGATTTCCAAATTCGAACTCCTGAAGGGCGTACATGGCTGCCAATATAAGTCCTAAAATTTAGACATTTTTTTATGCGAAAATTAAGAGGACATTAGGGTTTCTTTCCTACCCTATATAAGCATATCATTAGCACGAAATAGAGGGAGGATAGGCATAAGAGGCAGATCTAAAGAGAAGAAAAAATCACTTCCATGGCTGCCGTTCGCTTCAGTTTTCTCTGAAAATTTTTGTTGTCTATTATATTTATATGTAACTAAATTCTCAAGTAGGGTTAGAGATGAAATTGTACATTAGATGGTATTTATAATTTATTTTTAATTCATATATTTGATTTTCAATTGCTAAAAATTTTTTGTTTTATTATTCTCAATTCATCGTTGATGTTTTCTTCTCCGAATAATCATATAATTTATTCTATTTATGGATTCAATCATACTTTTTCTATTGAATGGATTAGTTTTTTTATTATGTTTGAATCAATTATTTATCTATATTGATTTAGTTTTTTGATACAATATCGCTCCCTGAGTATATTGTTGTCATTGGATTTTCTCAATAGGGATAGTAATTTATATATTTTAAAAGTGGTGAATAATTTTTCAAAGGGTTACATTTGATTTAATTTTGGTTTATAAATCTATACCTTCCGATTGAGAATTTCATAAATTGAATTCCTAATTGAATTATCCAATGAATTAAGAATAATTAAAATACCAGATTTGTGCAAGGGATTCCTGACACTCTACTGTTCATCAAATTTGAGTACTTTTTTCGTTAATTACATTACTTCACTATTATTTTGCAATTAAAATTAATTTTTGTTCTCCATAACTTATTTAAGTTTTTTTTTAGTTTCTTTGTTCCTTCTGTTATTCTTTTAAATTGTCTTCCTGTGGAATCGACACCTCAAAACTGTGCTACAACTACCGTTTTATTCTTTGGGCGTAATTACCACACACATAAGTACCTACAAGCACACACACCCACACACCCAAACACACACACGTATGCGAACCTGCATACACACGCAAGCACCAAACACACACCTACACACACACACACACTCGGACACATACGCATTTGCACACATACGTAAGCACATCTCGAAACACACTATATACAAAAAAGCACACACACCAACACACGCACACGTACCCCCACACACCCAAACATGGATACAAGAATGCAAACACACTTCTTATGATACCTCATATGATAAGGACAATGGTAGGTGGTGTATGAGATCCTACATTACTTGGTAATGAGAAGTTTTTACTCTTTATAAGATTTCAATGTGGCTTTAATTGTATCATTGACTAGTCTTTTTAGAGTATAGGCTATGTGCTTTGGGTCTTCCATTAAAGCGTTACAAATGATATTAGAGCATATCTCAACTAGAAATGTAGAACTTAAACTATGCCACCTATGATGGACTGGCCCAACAAGGATGTAAGGAATTTAAGGGGGTAAATTGTGATACCCTATATGATAAGGATAAGGGTAGGTAGTGTATGGAATCTCACATTGCTTGGGAATGAGGAGTTCTTGCTCTTTATAAGATTCTAATGGGCCTCAAATTGTATCATTAACTAGTCTTTTTGGAGTATAGACCATGCAGTTTGGACCTTCCATTTGGGCATTACACTTGCATATCTACAAACACACCCTCACGGATCGGCAACTACACACAAAGCCAAACATACAGACGCATGCACATCTACATACACACGTATGCACAATTGCACACACCCACATGCCCGTAAAGACACTCACACCCACACACCCAAACACACGTACCCACCCACAAACCCAAACACATGCACACACACACATCTGCACACACCTAAACACACACACACACGTACGAACACCTTCAAACCTCCACACACGTAAGCACCAAACACACACCCACACACGCGTACCCACCCACTCGCACGCGCTAACACCCAAACATAAACATCATAACAAAAATAAAAAGTTAGTCCAAATTATACATTATTGAAGCCACTAGAATATTGGGCAGGACAGCTCCAATAATCAATAAGCATTCCGTTAGTAATACCAATATCTTCCTTGTAATAGATATAATTTGAAATAAAAGGAAAAGTAATTGCATTCGAGGAGGTACATATATTAAAAAAAGCAACACTAGGGTCCGAATATAACTAATTGAAGTTTCCTCTTTTATACAGACAAAAAAAGCAACACTAGGGTTTGATGCAATACACATAGACAAAAAATAGAGAGCGTGAGTGAGAGAGCTGTATTGAAAAGTTAGCAATAGTGCATTTGCATCCTTAGAACATTAAAACAAGCTTTAAAACAATAAATAAATCAAGCCAATCCACTTTAAAGCATGATAACAAGCTTTTGATATAAAAACCAATCTTAACATAAAAATAAGACCATCCCAAACTAAAAGCCTTAGAATTGCAATAGTTGAACTTAAGGTTAATACCATAATATTACTAACTCCTGCATGAAAACCTAACATTAAAAGTAGCTCAACATAATAAGAGCAATAGCAGCTAGAAACTGGGCAATGGATGGGTCGATGATGGCAAACGGGTGAACAACAGAGAGAGAGAGTGATGAGTGAGAGAGCATAGAGGGAGAGAGAAAAATGCTTTGGGTGGCCAAAACTTACCCAATGAAGGAAGAAGAAGCAGCGACACCGCGTGACGGAGGTTGAGTTTATGGGGCTTCCAAGCTCAGCTAAGAATGGCGGCCAACAAGTTTGAGATCCATGGAGGTCGAGCTCAATGTGAGGAGCTGCGATGGGCTGGAGGATGTGGGTTTGCTCTGTTTCGGTTGCTAAAAATAGGGGGTTTTGTGGTTAACACGGTTGGGTGGTGGTTCCTAGTGGAGCTTGAAAGCAATCCGCATATTGGTAAGCTTGAGTTCTTTTTCTTCCCTTGATCATACGAAAACTAGTGCAAGAGTGGTGTCCACACGGTGGTGCTGAGCGATGATTGGTGAGATGAAAGGTTGGTCAGCAACGTACATGGTGTGGCGAAGGGTTGGGCAAACCTTTGCATGGGAAGGTGATGGTCGTGAAGGGTGAGAAAGATACATGTGGAGAATTTCCACCGAAGGACTCAAGGCTGCAGCAACACTAGGTTGGAAAAGAAAAGGCAAGTAGACGTGGGTATTTATACATGCATTTAGGGGTGTAAGAATAAACTGACAAACCGAAAAACTGGCCCAAACTGGACCGGACAGGTTGGTTCGGTCTAGTTTTCAACCGGTTCGGTTCAGAATCGGTTCTTTCATTTTGAAAACTGGTACGATCCGGTCCGAAATCGGTTTTATATTTTCCAACACTAAACCGGACCAGACCAAACCGGTTCACATATTATATATATATTATTAATTTGTAATATTGTATATAATATATTTTATATATAATATATATAATTATGTATGAAATAATATATTATAATTTATAACATAACATTTTAATCTTAAACATGAATATTTATTTAATCATATGTTTTAAATATAAAATATATGTTAAATACATTTTATTACCTAATAAATTCTCAATATATTTCTTTTGATAAATATATTAGTAATACCAATATACTTAATATATTAAAACCAGAAAATCGGACCGGACCGGACCGAAACCGATAAAACCAAATGTATAGGTTTAGGGGGGTAACTGGTGTGTAATCAGTTTTTGAAAATATAAAATCGGTACATACTGGTTTGATCCTAGATTTTATCCAAAACTGGACCTGTTACACCCCTACATGCATTGATGCCGTGAACTATAGAGGAAAGAACACGTGCATGGCATAGAAACTGATCCAAAATTGATAGTTGGTTCTCACGGGCTCGAGTCTTGGGCATGGAAGGTTTGGGCTTCGATTTAACCTCTAAAATAATCTAACTTGTCCCACAATTTTCTAGGCCCATTAAAAAAATTTCACCCAATCCAAAAATATTTAATGATTTTAATCTAATTAGCAAGTCAAATAAAAATGAATATTCAATATCTGTCAAAATAAAATTTTGGGCCCACAGTCCATTCTAAAAAAAAGACTCGTTAATCTTAATTGGGCTTGGTAATAGGCCCGAGTGTTACAAAATGTGCTCACCAAATACACATACACCCAAATGCACACAACCTAACCGACACCCAAACCCACAAACCTAGCCACCCACATAGACACAGCAAATGTGCCCAAGCATGCACACACATATAGAGATCTACTAAAAAATAAGAAACAATACAAACAGAGACAAATAGCAAGATTGAGAGTGAAAGATATTTACTCAAAAGTATGAAACATAACCTTTGGTTTCTTTGCAAGATTGTAGAAATGTACAACTTCAACTAGTATTGCACAGAAACACACGCACATAACCCCCATGCACCCGCATCCGCACATAAATCAAAAATACCAAACACACACACACACACACACACACACACACACACACACACACACACACACACCTGCACACACAGAGGAAAGCACCGGACAAACACCCACACACTCAAACAACACTCGCATGCATGCACACCTTCACACACACTCATGAACATGTGCACATATGCACTTGTACACCCAAACAATCAAGCACACATGCACATTTGCACTAACACGCAAGCATATATGCAAACACCCAAACACACGCATGCACACCTATATGCACAAGCACACATGCACACACACACACAAATGCACGTATGTGCCTGCAAACAAAGCCTCAAGCATCCGTAACCACACACACCCATACACCCAAACACACATGCACACAAACCTACATACACATGCAAGCACCAAACATGCACCCCCACACACACATTAAGACACACACACAAGCAACGCACGTCTGCATACACACGCAAGCACATCTCAAGACACACGTATATACACGAATGCACACACACCAGCACACACATACACAGACCCGTATACCTAAAATTTATACAAGCATACATGCACACAAACGCACGTGCATACCTGCAAACACACCCTTATGGACCTGCAACCACATACACGCCAAACACATGCATGCATGCACACACATCTACACACATGCATGCAAATTTGCAAACACCACACACATCCATCTACACATGCACACACCCCCACACACCAAAAAATACAGACACTCATGCGAGCACAAAACTTGCACGAACACGCATGCACACTTGAATGCATGGATGTGCCCGCAAAGACACTCACTCACTCAAACACACACCCCCACCCACACACCGACATGCACACACATCTTCACACCCAGGGGCCGAACTAGTTATAAGGTAAGGGGCTACCCCCCCTAAAAAAAATTTAAAAATTAATATAGTATGTAAATAATTATAATTTTTCTTTATATAATTAAAATTGCCCCCCTAAAACTCAGGCTTCTAAAATTTTTACTGAAATTGTCCCTCCAAATCCTAATACTCACGTAACCCCACTCTAACTTTTCACTTCACCTTAACTGACCACACGCAGCATTATAAGCTTGATGTGCTGACGTATCTATATTTTCAAAATATTTCTACATCATCTGAGCTATGTAAAGGACTAGAAATTTCAAAAAAGTCAAAATTTTATTTTTTGATTAACAGGTTAATTCATCTAGTATTAACTCTTCCTGTTTCTACTGCTACTATTGAGTGAGCATTTTTTGCCATGAAACTTAAACTTATAAAAACTAGATTGCATACTCGAATGGAAGATGAGTTTATTGCAAATCATTTGCTAGTTTATATTGAGAAAGAAATTGTCAAAAATTTCACTTCAGATATGATAATAGATTAATTTTATTTCATGAAAGATCACCATCGAGCTTAATTTGAAGGGAAAATCCTATGTTGATATTTCATTTTCTTTTCTTTTTGTAATGGTCTCTAGCAAACTGTGGAAATTCCTAAGAAAATTATCTTATAAATATGCATTTTTTGTAAACAATTTTATGATATATGATTATTATTTTTATATTGCAAAAAACACATATTACTTATACTCACACTTACCACACACTTTGTCAATCGCCCCCGCCCCCAAAAGATACCAAATCCTAGTCCCGCTCCTATTCACAGTGCCACACACCCAAACACACACATGCACCAAACACACCCACACACATGCGCTGACACCTAAAATTAAACAGCATGACAAAAACAAAAAGGTAGTCTAAATTATACCTTATTGAAGCCATTAGAATCTTGGGCACGACAACTCTAATAATCAATAAGCATTCCATTAGTAATAGCAATTTCTTCCTTTTCATAGATATAATCTAAAACGAAAAGAAATTAATTGCCTTCTAGGAGATACATATATTAAAAAAAGCAACTATAGGGTCTGAGTACAACTAATTGAAGATTCCTCCTTTATACAAATTCAATCCAATATACACACAAAGACAAAAAATAGAGAGAGTGAGTGAGAGAGTTGCATTGAAAAGTTAGAAACAATACCATTACATACTTATAGAACTTGTATAACTTCAACTAGGGATGTAAGTCGGTCGGTCCCTATCGTAGAAACTGATCGGACCGGTTGGTTTAGTTCAGATCGGACTGGACCAAATTTGGGGACTGGTCGGTCTCAGTCCCAAAATGTGTGGACTGATTGACATTC
Source organism: Carya illinoinensis (assembly GCF_018687715.1). Lineage (NCBI taxonomy): Eukaryota > Viridiplantae > Streptophyta > Magnoliopsida > Fagales > Juglandaceae > Carya > Carya illinoinensis. The sequence continues at coordinate 23,842,930 of NC_056763.1, forward strand.
AATCCGATCCTAGGTTCTACAAATTTTGGACCAGAGAAGACCAAATAGACTGAACCCTATATATATATTTTTTAAAAAATTATTTTTAATAATTTAATATATTATTTTTATATAGTAATTATATAAGTTAATGATGTAATTTTCATCTAATTTATTTTCATTGATCATATAAAATATTTTTTTAATGAGTTAGTTACATAATCTACATTTATAATTCACTTAATTTTAATTTAGTAATTTAAATAATTTTTTTATTAATTTATTTGAAAAAAGAAGGAAAAAAATTGGGCTAAACTAAACGGACCGATAGCTACTGATCCAGTCCGGTCCCTATGGATGTTCAGTTTGGTCAAGTTTGAGGAAAATGATGGACCAAAAATTTCGGTCCATCACCCCTCAAACTGGACCAAACTAGACCGATTTACACCCTTAGCTTCAACCAATACCATGTACGCAAGTGCGGACCAAATATACACACCTAGATGCACACAACCCAACCCACAACAAAACCCACCCACCAACATAGACGAAGATGGACGCGCACACATGCACACACAAACAGAAATTTACTAAATATATAAGAAACAATACACACAGAGACAACTAGCAAGACTGAGAGTGAGACAATTACTCATAAGTAAGAAATAGAATCTTTGCATGACTCTAGAAATGTATAGCTTCAAACAATACCACATAGAAATGCATGCATATACCTATAAATAAACCCTCATGCACCCGCACACACATCCACATTATCAAACACATGCACAAAAGCAAAGCTCACACACCCAAACAACACGGGTGCGCTTACATACCTGCACACACTCATGAACACACATGCGTATGCACCCACACACTCAAACAAACACCTACATTTGCACTAACACTCATGCATATCTGCACACACCCAAACACATGCATGCACAATGTCACACACACATCCACACAAACGCACGCATGTGCCCATTAACAAACCCACAAGCACTTGCACCTACAACCACCCACACCCACCCACACACCCAAACACATGCACGCACGCAAACCTGCACACACATGCATGCACCAAACACACCCACACACACGCCTGCTCATCTCGACACGCATGTATATACACAAAAGCATGCACATCAACACACACACACCCAAACATGCATACAAGCACACATGCATACAAAGGCACCCGTGTACTTGCAACAAGTTCATGATCACTTGAACACACACAAGCATGCATCCCATAGCCACAGAAAAACAAAGCTCTACTTAAAAACAAGAAACAATACTCATGGAGACAAATAGCAACAACGGGAGTGAGAGAGCTATACTCAAAAGTAAGAAACAATAGTTTTGCATGCTTGTAGAACTGTACATGTTCAACCAATACCACACACCTATACACAAGTGCATGCATGCACCTGCACACACGTGCACCCACCCGCTCACATGCGCTAACGCACAACCAAAATTAAACATTATAACAATAACAAAAAGTTAGTCCAGATTATATCCTATTGAAGCCATTAGAATGATGGACATGGCAATTCCACCAATCAATAAGCATTCCATAAATAATCTGAAAGGAAACATAAAGTAATTGCCTTCCAGGCTATACATATATTAAAAAAAAAAAAAAAAAACCTCTAGGGTCTGAATACAACTAATTGAAGTTTCCTCCTTTATAGAGACTTGATCCAATATACACATGGAGACAAAAAAAAAAAAAAATAGAGAAGGTGAGTGAGAGAGTTGTATTGAAGGGTTAGAAATAGTACCTTGCATGCTATAAAACTTGTATAGCTTCAACCAATACCAGGCATGCACGCGGACACCAAATACACACACCTAGACGCATACAACCCAACCCACACCAAAACCTGCAAAACCCACCCACCCACCCACACACATAGGCACAGACAAATACGAGAGCGCATGCAGACACAAACAGAGATCTATAAAAAATAAGAAATAATACAAACAAAAGAAAATAGCATGATTCAGAGTGAGAGACATTTACCCAAAAGTAAGAAACAAAACCTTTGCATGATTGTAGAAATGTATAACTTCAACCAATACCACACATAAACTCACACATGCATCTGTAAACAAAGCCTCACCTCTTTCATTCACTTTAACCAATACCACATAGAAATAGAACCTTCTTTTCTTTCTCTTTCCCCCCACCTCTTCCCTTCCCTTCCCATAGGTTCTCCTCTCTCTCTCTCTCTCTCTCTCTCTCTCTCTCTCTCTCTCTCTCTCACGACACTTCTCTGCCTCTCACACAAACCCCCTCCCTCACTTTCTTGTCTCTCTCTCTACCCCCCTCTAACTCACTCTCTCACACCCCTTTCTCTTTCTCTCAACCCCGCATCTCGTCTCACTCTCTTAATTCCCCCCCCCCAACCGTATACATATATATTTGCTCTCTCTCTCTCTCTCTCTCTCTCTCTCTCTCTCTCTCTCTCTCTCTCTCTCTCTCTCTCTCTCTCTCTCAATTCCCCTCTTCCCCATGTAGTACATCTCACAATTCCACCACCGTATTTATATATATATATATTCTCCCTCTGTGTGTGTGTAACCTCCACCTACAACCATTGCTCCTTGTTGTTTCATCACCATCAACAACAATATTAGGTAAATTCTCATCCCTTATAAATTGTAGATTTAATGAATTTTGAATATAAAATTTGTTAGGATTTGGTATTGTGAATTGTTGATAATATACCTAGTTGATTAGGCTGTTAAAGTGTATTGAAGATGAATTTAATATTTAAGTGTTAGTAATGGGAAAGCTAGAATTAATCCATGTGTATGTCACTGTTATATGGTTGAGTATAGACCTTATTTACGTTGAAATAATAAGGGGATGAAGACGTGTTGTCCGGCATCATATTTGCAACCTATAAATTTGAAGTTTATCAATTTTGGAGGATGATTTTTTGGAACAAGTTAAATTCATTTTATTAAGGATTGCGTGAAGTTTTAGAGTTAGTGAGATCATTTTTAGGAAGTTGACAGATTAAAATGGCCTTGAAGTAGGTTCCAAGTGATCGTTAGCAAAGGAATATCATGAATATTTTGACTAGAAATCGAGATAAGTGACTCTTTAAAGAGTTTTTAATAAAATAACTATTGGTTTTGTTTGGAATGATACACTTGGGTATTATATTTTAACTTGCTTAAACTTTAGATTTGTGCACATTCTTATGTTATTTTGGTTTTGCTTGTGGGATTTGTGTAAATTTTGTAATGGTTGGAATGTTTGAGAAATGTTATGTGGCTTATTAAATTTAAAAGTTAAATGTGAGCATGCTATTTATTTTTGAACCCATGATATGAATGTCGTTGTGACATGTTTGGCGTATTGGTGATTTCCATATTATCATGTCTTGGTTTAGTCACTTGAGGTTAAAGGTTTTGGGGCCTGAAGGTTTTGTTGCTTAAAGATGGTTTTGATTGTATAGAGAGTTTTCTTATGCTCATATTTTGTCTATTTTATGGTTTTTGTTGACATATTTGTATTGTAATTATTTAGAACTTAATGGCTTTAGCCAAACTTATGAATGGGTTTTTGAGGATCATTATATTATAGTTGTAAATAATTTGGAGGTTGTATATTTAATATATATTTATAAATAGGGAGAAAATTTCAAAAATATAGGCGGAACTCTATCTGTTTATGATTTTGGGTTTGGGGCGTTACATCCAAACACACATATACACAAACGCACACACAACCAAACACTTTACACACCCAAACACACATACTGAAATGCACGCACATCGGCACACATATACACACATCCATACCCAAATATGCATACAAGCACACATGCACACAAACGCACGCACGTATGTGCAAACACACCCTTAAGAACATGCACCTGTACACACACCTAAACACACACATACACATTTGCACACACACATACTCATATAAACCATAACACATTTGCATGGTTCCCACAAACACACCTTCATGCACCTGCACCAGCACACATGCGTACACCTACACACGCACATACATCCACAAACCATAACACAAGCAAAGACACGCACACAATGCATGTACCCACCAACACACATCCAGCTGCATACACACACATGCACAAATGCACACACACATACAAACATAAACCATAACACACAAAAAAGCAATCCTGTACACATGTGCATGATGCATGGTATCTGCAAACACACCATCACGCACCCACACCAACACACACCCACACACAAAATACACATGCAAGCACACACACCACGACACACACATACACCCACGAGTCATAACACACACAAGCACACTAGCATAGACACGCACACAATGCATGTACCCACCAACACACATCCATCCGCACACTCACACACCCCCACACACCAAAAAATACAGACACTCAGGTAGGCACAACACTTGCACAGACATGCACCCACACGTTAATGCATGGACATGCAAAGATACTCACACCCACACACACAAACACACGCGAGCATGTTTATATGCACACACCCGCACACACAAGCACCAAATACACACACGCACATGCACCAGAACTCACACCAGCTCACACACGCTAACTTTCAAGATTAAACATCATAACAAAAACAAAAAGTTAGTCCAAACTATACCTTATTGAAGCCATTAGAATGTTGGGCACATCCAGCAATCCACAAGCATTCCATTAATAATCGCAATATCTTCTTTGTCATAGATATAATCTGAAATGAAAAGAAAAGTAATTGCCTTCCAGGAGATACATTTTTTTTTATAAGTCCTTCCAGGAGATACATATATTAAATAAGGCAACTCTAAGGTCTGAATACAACTAATTGAAGTTTCCTCCTTCACACAAATTCAATCCAAAATATACACAGAGACAAAAAATAGAGAGAGTGAGTGAGAGAGCTAGATTGAAAAGTTAGAAATGGTATCTTTGCATACTTATAGAAGTTGTACAGCTTCAACCAATACTATGCACGAACATGTGCACCAAATACACACACCTAGACGCACACAATCCAACCCACACTCAAACCCATAAACCCACCCACACGCCCACCTACATAAACATTGACAAAGCGCCCATGCACACACACACAAACAAAGATCTACTAAATAAATAAGACACAATACACAAAGAGACAAATTGTAAGATTGAGAGTGAGATGCTTACTCATAATTAACAAAGAAAATCTTTGTATGACTGTAGAAATGTACAGCTTCAACTAATGCCACACAGAAATGAACACGCATACCAGCAAACAAACCCTCACGCATACACATGTCCACAATAACAAACACACATACGCACACCTAGACACACGTATGCGTAGATGCACGAAAGCACCGCACACACTCACAAACACTTGCATGTACAAAACCCACACACCCAAACAAACACGCACATCTAGGAGTGGCGAATTGTGTCAATGGATCGTGTTCGTATCATGTCAAGGCATGTACATTATACTTGGGTCAACACAAACTCGACCCATTAAAGATTTCATATCAAAATCTCAAATCCTAACACGATCCATTAAAATAATGGGTTGCCCCAACACGACACGTTATAATACACACAAATATGATCCCCACACATTATAGTAATATTAAAATTACATCCCAAATATAATAAACAAAATACATATTGTAAACATATTAATGTTACAATTCCAAATATAATAAAAACACAAATCTAAACAAATTTAGAACTTGAAAAAAGAAGTGGAGCATCCTCTTTGCCCTTATTGATCTCCAACTCAATTACATCTTCGGTTAACTTGTCCAATTTAACTTCTTATGTTTCTATTTAAAAAACAACATCAGTAAGGTTTTATATCAAATAATATTATTGTATTGAAAAATTAGAATCATTTATTCACTAAACTAAAAATAATATTACGTTGCTCATTGCCATATAACCAATCTTTTGTGCAGACTAATGCTTCAACAATATCTATTTTTAGTGCACTCCTAAACTGATCAATGATACGCCCACCAACACTAAAAGTAGATTCAGAAACAACTGTAGAAATTAAAACATTCAAAATGTCACGCGCCATAGAAACAAGATCAGGATAACGAAATTCATTTCATTTTCCAAAATAAAAGAATGTCAATCTTTGCATTTTTATCTACTCTAGGTTCATCTAAGTAAAGACTCAATTGACTTTTTTGTAAATGGGCAGTAAGATTATCATGTCTAAATGAATCAAATTCCTATACATAAAAAATAAATAAAATTGTTTCTTAATGATATGTGATATGAAACAACAATATAATATAAATCATTAAATAAAAAATATTATTTGATTTTACTTGAAATACTTGTTTATTAACTGAGAACTCACTTTCCACTCCACTAATAGTTCTTTTAGAAGTCATAGCAAAACATGTGGGAGCACTATAAGAATTATATTCCATAAAAAGAGATGTCATTTTGGTCCAAATATTCACATACTCTATGGAACAATCTCCATAAAGCTTTGTATAAGAAAAATCAACAAAATGAAACTTGTTTTGAGGATCCAATATAACTACTATAGCCAACAATACATTGAACTCAGACTAATATTTCTCAAACTTAGCAAGCATTTTACAAGACATTTTCTTCATGTAGTCATTTGCACCCTCAGAGTGCCGCTTTAATGTAAAATAAATCAAAAACACTACTAGAAAGTACAGATTGGTTGTAGGGTATTTTGTCCTAGAAAAGTCACGAGTGACTTCATAAAAAACACTCAATAAACCTTTAATCTTCTCCACTTTTTTCTACTCAAATGTTGATGGACAATGCTTAAATTGGAATTGGTCAACTTCAAATGGCTAAAGGCAAGACGATAGAAAATAGCACTCTCAAGCACAAGATAAGTAGAATTCTATCTAGTGGGGACATCCTGTCTCAATCCTTTCTTGCTATTCAAAGACATTTGATTTGTTGAATCCAAAAATTTTACTTTCCTTGTTTATGATCCTTTGACATAGTTGATACTTTCACAAACTTTTTGGATAGCATGATCAATCTCTTTTAACCCATCTTGTACTACCAAATTTAGAATATGAGTACAACAATGAAGATGAAAGAACTGACCAACACAAAAAGAGCTTTCTTAATATTCAATTGAGTTCTTAACAGTTCTATTGAAACATCATTAGAAGAAGCAGTGTCAAAGTCAATGCAAATCTTGTATTGAATTTCCCACTCACGTAGCAAATCATAAATTTTTTTAGATAAAGAGATACCATTATGTGGTGGTAGTATAAAAGAAAAGTTCAAAAAGAGTAATGCTACATGCAGTCACTTTTGCGTACTCCCTACATACTCCATTGATGTAATTGGTTGCATCAATTTTTTTTATATACAACCAATTACATCAATGGAGTACACAAAAAAATACACAAAAATGATTGCATATAGAATTTTTTGATTTAAAAAATACTCCACATGTTTGAACGTTTCCTTCATTTTGCTTTAGCTTCCTCATTTTGAAAACTTCTGAGTCCAACGGGTCCGATGTGATATCCTGTACTTATGTGTATTTTAACTAAGTAATTATTACATTTATAGATGATTTACGTAGATTTGTTACTTTAAGATGCTCTTTAATTTAAATCAGTTTATTGCTGGATTTGTTACTTTATTTTATTTAGTTATTGTGTTTTAAATTGAGTTATCGTTTTAAATTCCTTTTGTTGGATCAATTTTTAAACCCAAGATGAAAGGATGGATCTCATTTCTTTCCATTTCTTTTTCTTTTTCCTCTTTTCTTTTTCCCTTTTCTATTTTTCTTCTTCTTCTTTTTTCTCTTTCCTTCTTTTCTTTCCTGCCCCTGTTTTTCCCCAAGTTCGACCAGCCCCCTCCCATTTTCTCTCCATGCGTTTCTCTCCAGCCAGTTAGCATGCGCCGCCAGTTGTCACTGCCCACCTCACCGTCCTCACCTCAGGTCGGCGACCACCACCCCTTTGGAATCACCCTCCACCTCTCAGCCACACACTCTCTCTCTCTCTCTCTCTCTCTCTCTCTCTCTCTCTCTCTCTCTCTCTCTCTCTCTCTCTCTCTCTCTCTCTCTCTCTCTCTCTCTCTCTCTCTCTCTCTCTCTCTCTCTCCGCAACACCTGAAACTCACGGGTTTTGCCTCCATGCACCATTGTCCGATGCTCTGGGACATCGCCGCCACCACCAACCATCTCCTCCCTCATCGGTGACCTCCCTCACCCTAGTCTCCATCCCATGGTCCTTTTCTCTCTCCTTACAGCGTTGGAAACCCATTCAGGTTCTTCGTCGTTCCACCGCTGTCACGCCACCATTAGCCACCATCTCTTCACCACCGGCCTTCCAGCAACCTAATCCACCCATCCTCAACCTCAATCCGCCACCCTTGAAGCCCCTTGAGTTACATCTCCGATTTATGCTTTTTGGCTTTCAACCGCCACCCACGGCCAACCACACCACTAGTTTCACCAATACCCCCAAGCCCTTCCCTAGCCATCCCAAGTCTTCATTTGTCCCCGTTTAAAATTGAGTATTTTGAGACCTATGGCCATTGCTTGGAAAGCACTGTCTGCCGCTGCTCCGCCACTTAGGTGTGACCTTTGATTTTCCAAATTTGCCTTTAAGTACTGTAAGTATTTTCAAATAACCTTTTGAGATTTAAATATATTTTACATTAACAAATTTTTATGATCTAATTGGTTGTGCCAAACTGAGTCAAAGGAGTTTGGGGGTCGGTTGGATTGGAGGATGTAATTAATTTATGTGATTGGATTATGTTGGGAATTGTTGGTTGTTGAATAATTGTGTCGTGTCATACGCATTGCATAATTGCATGCATGTTCATGTTTGTAAAAGAAAATTGGGTTTTCGCATAATTGCTTGCATGTTCATGTGTTCAAAATAAAAACTGGGTTTTCATGTGTAAATTACTAAAATGATTTCTAGGTACATGTGTATCATGACCCTAAGTCAAGATGGAGTATTATCTCAGTGGAGCTCCTCTAGTCACTTGGGAGTAGAATATATTGAGTGACATCCCCTAGGTTGTCGCTGGGTGAGAACGAGATCAGACGGGATAGAATGCTCTCGTGCCGACTTTGTGGCCCCTCTGCTGGCTGGGGCTAAAGGATGCTTGGCCACGAACGAGCTAGGCTCAGAACTGAGCATTGCTCGATACGAAGTCACACGCAGAGTCTTTACCCGGCATGACGAAGGGAGCCAGGGTGTGCGGATGATCCCTAAGGGAGATCATGGTGCATATGGGATAACTGGATAATGGGTCATTTTCCTAGAAAATGGCGAGCTTTGATAAATAGATTTATGTGGACCATTTTATGGGAAAATAGTGGATTTTAAATTGGGATATTTTCTTAGAAAATGACGTATATGTTTTAATGGATATGTTTTTGGACCAAAATGGAATTTTGGCATGGGTTGAAAAATAATCATTTTCTAGAAAAATGAGGTATTCGGGTCTCATGCATATTTCATCATATGCACGCATGTTTGTCATTGCATAAATGTATTTTTATCTCTTGGGCTGTTTGGTCTATTACTTACCTGCGGTACTATTTCTTGGTACCATAGATTTTGATGCAGGTGATGAGGAGGTTGAGCCTGAGGATGCGACTTCGCAGGAAGAGTAATCGGGGATCACTTTCTCGTAGGATGAGATTTATGTCCCACTTTTGATTATTATATTTTGGTTTATTTACATTTTCATCAGATAATTGTATTACTTTTGAAACACTTGTATTTAAACGAAATTGTATTTAACAATTCTGGTACTTAGTTGATTGACTTTAACTTATCTGTTGTGTCTTTTGTCTTACACATGTTGCATGTGCACACACTTAGCACTTGTCGTTGGGGTGTGTGACCCGTATTGTCATCATCCCGACGCCTCGATTTCTATGCAACCTTATGTGGGAGTTGAAGGCGCCACATCCAAATCAACAAAATCGTTATTTTCACCTACTACCTCACTCACTCATCTGACAACAAAAAACAAGATTAAATATTGTAGTATTTTGAGAGAGAGAGAGAGAGAGAGAGAGAGAGAGAGAGAGAGAGAGAGAGAGAGAGAGAGAGAGAGAGAGAGAGAGAGAGAGAGAGAGAGAGAGAGAGAGAGAGAGAGAGAGAGAGAGAGAGGTCACTTGCACATATTCCTCTTGGATATATAAATGGAAAAAGGAAAGGGTGGGTCAGCAGAGATAAGGTTGATCTAGTTTTTCAAAGGGGATGAACTTGGTAAGAAACATGGCATGTCAACCACTTGTGTGAATCCCATCAGTATTGTTGAATTGAGTTCAACTTACTCTACCCACAACCTTTATACACTATAAAGGAATGCATAAACCAACAACACACTCCATAGCCATGAACTGTCTCATTTCCAATTACAAACCTAATATCTACCATATTAGTTCATTCCCAAATATCATCTTTGATTAACCCAAAACCAATACACCTAAAGTCATGAGGGCACGAGTGATTCACTGCCAATCTTATCACCAGCAACAATGAAAAAAGTCATTGGAACTTTCATCCTTGCAGCACTGAGATTCCCAAATATGTATTATTATCCCTTTTTGTTTGCAAGTTCAAACACATCCAATAGGAAGATGGCATTGTGGAGTAAACCAGATACAAATGACTATATTTGAACAAGAAGAAATAAATTTTTGCATTTCCAATATCAAGGAAGAAAGAAAATCATGCACAAATAAATAATAAATCAAAGTGCTACTAAACAAATAAACAAATCTAGGTTACAAGTTTACAACTTAGGACTTAACCAAATTAGGACTCGTGAGTCCGTGAGTTGAGATCGTGACTCTGTACTGGGCAACGCCGCAATGGGCGTGGGCGACATGAGATCATGACTCTGTATTGGGCAATGTGAGACCATGAGTCGTGACTCTATATTGGGCGATGTGAGTCCGTGACTCGTGAATTCGTGGCGTCGTGGGCAATGGGTTGAAGACTTTAACTCCAGCGTGAGTCGTGATGTCTTGGGCATAGTGACGTCATGACTCTGAGCACAAAAGTGAGAAAGAAAGTGAGAATTGAGAACTGAGAAGAAGTGAGGAAAAAAAAACTGAAAGTGGGTGCAGCGTGGAGGAAATAGTAACTTAAGAGATTATGGTTTTTTTCACTTTTAGGTCAAAGGTATAAAAGTAAATTTCATTTTCTTAACAGGTCATAACGGGTTGACCCGTTAAACAATTATGTCTTAATGGGTTAACCTGTTTTGACACTAACTCGTTAAGACTAAATCTTAATTTACTTTTACCATATCGTGTTCGTATTGAGTTAACGGGTGGGCCCTATGCACATCTATCCTGACACGCACACTCATTTGTACACACGAAAACAACGCATGCATACTTGCACACACACACGTACACAAATGTACACACGTACAAACAAACAAACCCTCGAGCACCCGCATTGCAACCACACATACCAACACACCAAAACACACACAAGCATGCAAACCTACACACACACACAAGCACGAAACACACACCCACACACACGAACATCTGCACACACACACACAAGCACATCTCAAAATACACATATACACAAATGCACACACATCAGCATTCACATAAACTCACCAACACACCCAAACATGCATACAAGCACACATGCACACAAATGTACATGCATCCCTGCAAACACACCCTTAAGCACCTGCACCCCCACACACACCCAAACACATGCACTCATGCACATCTGCACACACACATGCACATTTGCACATACCCAAACAAACCATCAAGCATTAGAATGTTGGGCATAACAAAAATAAAAAGTTAGTCCAGATTATACTTTATTGAAGCCATTAGAATGTTGTGCGCGACATTTTAAGCAATCAATAAGCATTCCATTGGTAATCGCAATATATTCCTTATCACATAGATAATCTGAAAAGGCCAAAGGCCAACGGCCTGATGGCATGAAGCCCCACCTCCAAAAGTGAGGTCTGGGGTTCGATCCCCTCCCCAAATCCCCATATCAAAAAAAAAAAAAAGGAGAGATAATCTGAAAAGAAAAGAAAAGAAAAGTAATTGACTTTGAAGTCTTACATATGTTAAAAAAGCAACTCTAGGATACGAATACAACTAATTGAAGTTTCCTTCTTTATTCAACTTTGATCCAATATATACATAGAGACAAAATATAGAGAAAATGAGTGAGAGAGTTGTAGTGAAAAGTTAGAAATAGTACCTTTGCATGATTATAGAACTTGTACAACTTCAACCAATATCATGCACACATGTGCACACCAAATACACACACCTGTACACAAGTGCATGCACATCTTCGCGCTGCCGCACACACGCAACAAATAGCTCGCACGAGCTGACATCCAAAATTAAATATCATGACAAAAACAAAAAGTTAGTCCAAATCATAACAATAAGCATTCCATTAGTAATTACAATATCTTCCTTATCATAGAGATAATTTGAAAGGAAAATAAAAGTAATTGCCATCTAGGTCGTACATATATTAAAAAAAGCAACTCTAGGGTCGGAATACAACTAATTGCAATTTCCTCATTTACACAAATTCAATCCATATACACATAGAGACAAAAAATAGAGAGAGCGAGCGAGAGAAATGTATTTAAAAGTTAAAAACGATACATTTGCAAACAATAAAACTTGTATAGCTTCAACCAATAACAAGCGCGCATCTGCGCACCAAATACACACACCCAAATGCACACAACCCAATCCAAACTATTGAACCCAAGGTTTCAAGTTTTGTGTATTTATATATCTACACATGGATTTTGATAATAACAAATGAATTCAAAGAATAAAGAAGTCTCAAGCTCAAGTTATCTACACAATGGAGTCAAACACATCAAGAAAACAAGCATGAGCAAGGAGGGAATAAGTTCACATTAAAGTTATAGAGTAATGTTTAAATCTCTTAAAAATTCGAAATTAGGATTAAGACTCAAAATTAATATTTTATCATAAAGCATTAAAATACGTTTTCCACATGTACATGAATATTTTGAAAATTAAATTTGAAAATTTTGAAAGATGATTGATTGTCATCTTTTACATGTGCGTGCCTTGATTAAAGGATTGATCATTGAAAATATTAAAGATGATTGATTGTCATCTTTCACATGTGCATGTTTTATTTGAATATTTTCAAAAGCGATTGATGCTTTTTTAAACTTATACAAAAGGTAGATGATTTTGTTTGAAAAATTTGAAAAGTAAAGTGTGCTCCTTTTGTCATATACAAAAAGTAAAAGATTAGGTTTGAATTTTTTGAAAAGGAAAGTGTGCTCTTTTTGTTATATACAAAAAGTAAAAGCTTAGATTTGAATTTTTTGAAAAGGAAAGTGTGCTCCTTTTGTCATATGCAAAAAGTAAAAGATTAGGTTTGAATTTTTTAAAAAGGAAAGTATGCTCCTTTTGTCATATATCAAAAGTAAAGATTAGGTTTGAATTTTTTTGAAAAAGTGAATAATGTTGTCTTTGACATGTGAATATTTTTAAATTTGAATATGAAGTCTCATATGCCTATAAATAGATCATTTGAGAGCTTCACATTGACAACATCAAGAGCATACAACATTCATTTAAAGCATTCATTCTCTCTTCTCTAAGTATTGAGTATTAATCCTTGTTCATTTTGAGAGATATAGTTTGCGCTGTATTGTTCTTATTTCACTCATTGAGAAGTGTTTTCTGATAACCTACCCACTATCAACTCTTGTATCAGAAAAATGGTGTGTATAACTCTTGTGCGTGTAGAAAGTGTTCTACACGGGGAATAGTTGAATCACCACGTGTAAGGTGATTGCAAGTGTAGAGGGTGTTCTACACGGATCCTTTGTAGCGGTGTTGTTCAAAGGTGTAATAGGTTTCTATTTCCACCTGAAGGAGGTTGAATAGTGAATTTGGGAATCCTCAAGGGGTAGCTTGAGGCGAGGACGTAGGCAGTGGGGCCGAATCTCGTTAATATACTAAGTTTGCTTCTCTCTTACCCTTACTCTTTATATTTATTGCTATTTCATATTTTGTTTATATTTTATATTATATATTTGATTTATAATTGTTATTTTTTTTAATACAACTCAATTCACCCCCCTCTTGTGTTAGTCATTTGGGCAACAATTGGTATCAGAGCTAAAAGCTCTATTATAAGATTAACTATCTTTTGAGTTAAGATCTTATGGCTAACATTGTAGCTTCATTTAGTGAAAGTCAATCTAGCAGTCGGCCTCTACTCTTTTGTGGAGATAATTACTCATTCTAAAAAGTTAGAATGAGAATATTTCTTCAAACTTAAGGTAGAGAAATCTGAAAATGTATTGTAAATGGACATTATATTCCAACAAAAGTGGTTGATGGAGTAAAGGTCAAAAAAGAAGAAAAAGAGTTTAATCGTGAAGACGATAGACTTTAGACTTTAAATTTAACTGTTTTGAATTTATTATATAATGCTCTTAATGGAAATGAGTTTAATAGAATAATGAATTGCACTATGACAAAGGAAATTTGGGATAACTTGGAAGTAACTTATGAAAGAATTTCGCAAATCAAGGAATCAAAAGTTTATATTCTTACTCATGAATATGAAATGTTTAAGATGAATGATGATGAATCTATTTCTAGTGTGCACACTTGTTTTACTAACATCATAAACAGTTTGACAGCTCTTGGCAAAGTTTATTTCAAGGTGGAGATAGTAAGAAAAATTCTCAACTCTTTACCAAAACATTGGGAATCAAAAGTTACAATGATTCTTGAAGTTAGAGACCTCAAGAAGCTCAAAGTCAATGAACTTATTAGGTCACTTATCACCCATGAGTACACATTAAAAAGAGGAGAAGAAGAATGAAAGTCGAAGAAGAGCTTAGCACTTAAAGTTGTTCCTCATGAAAGTGAAAGTGATGAAGATGAAGAAAATGACGATAAAGATGAAGAAGTTGCAATGATAACAAGAAGAATTCAGAGGTTCTTGAAGAAAAATAGAACTCCGAGAAAATCCTTCAAAAAAATTTTCAAGAAAGATTCAGGTAAAAATGACACTTTAATTTGTTATAAATACAATAAGCCTGGTCATATTAAGCCAGATTGTCCTCTGCTAAAGAAAGATCGAAACAAGGGCAAGAAAGCAATGAAAGCTACATGGGATGATAATTCAAGTAGCTCAGATAGTGAAACAAGCAATGGAGAACCAGCAAATCTTTGTCTTATGGCTAAAGATGACATTGAGGTAACAAATCTTGATAATATTGAAAATCATTCATATGAAGAATTGCAAAATGTTTTAGAAGAGGTATACGAGGAATTTGAAAAATTGGGTATCAAGTATACTGTTTTGAAAAAGAAAAATTCTTTTTTAACAAACGAAATTGATATTTTAAGAAAAGAAAATATCATTTTGAAATATGAAAATCTTGAGTTGAATAAGAAAAAAACTGATGTAGAAAATATTATTGAAAACTTTACGAATGGAAAAATAAATTTTGAAAAACTTCTTAGTAGTCAAAAATGTGTTTTTGACAAGGCAGGCTTGGGATATATGCTAAAACAAAAATACAAACCTTATAAAAAATTTTTTGATAATCCTTCTACATCAAAAACTAATATTCAAAATTCTTTTCATAAAAATAATTTTGTCAAAAAAAAGATATTATTATAATCATTCAAGTTCTTCATATATGTCACATGCTATTTGTAATTTCTGTAATAGAAATGGTCATAATTATCATATTTGTCCTATTAAAAAAAATCATATAATGACTATTAGGGCCATATGGGTACCTAAAAATCTTGTTTCTTCTAATACTAATAAATAAAGGACCCAAAGAACTTGGGTACTAAGAAAAATCATTTTAATTATTTTTATAGGTATGCATGAAGTCATCCACAAGCAAAAACAAATGGTTTTTAGATAGTGGATGTTCAAGACACATGACGGGAGACAAGACTAAGTTTTTTTTATCTTAGATCTAAAGAAGAAGGACACGTGACATTTGGAGACAACTTGAAAGGGAAGATCGTGGGAATAGGTAAAATTGGTAATGAATATTCTCTCATAATTGAAGATGTTCTACTTGTTGAAGGTCTAAAGTATAATCTTTTGAGTACAAGTCAATTATGTGATAAAGGATTTACAGTTACTTATAAAATGGATAAATGCATTATTTTGAATGATTATGATTGTAATATTTGTTTTATTGCTTTTAGAAGTAACAATGTTTATACAATCGATTTTGAAGAAATTACCTCACAGGATGCAATTTGTTTTTCAGGTCAAAATGAAATTAGTTGGTTATGGCATAGAAGACTAGGTCATGCCAACATGGAACTTATTTCCAAACTTTCAAAAAATGATCTTGTGAGAGGTTTACCAAAAACATATTTTCTTAAAGACAAAATTTGTGATGCATGCCAATTTGGTAAACAAACAAAAACTTCTTTTAAAACCAAGAAACATATTTCTACTACTAGACCATTGCAACTGATACACATTGAAAGAGAATTCAATGCCTTTACTAAGTTATGCAAGAGAATTCAAAATGAAAATGGCTATACTATTTTAAGTATTCGAAGTGATAGGGGAAAATAGTTTGTTAATAAAAATATTGAAACATTTTGTGATGACAATGGTTTTGTACATAATTTTTCTGCTCCTCGAACTCCTCAACAAAATGGGGTAGTAGAGAGGAAAAATAGATCTCTTCAAGAGATGGCAAGAACAATACTCAATGAGAACAACTTGCCTAGTTATTTTTGGGCCGAAGCGGTAAGTACTGCATGTTATGTTATAAATAGAGTTATGCTAAGGTCTAAATTAGATAAAACCCCCTATGAGCTTTGGAATGAGAAAAAGCTCAACATTAGTTACTTTCATATATTTTGATGCAAATGTTTTATTTTGAATGACAGGTATAATTTAGGCAAGTTTGATGCAAAATCTGATGAAGGTATTGTTCTCGGATATTCTATTAATAGTAAAACTTATAGAGTATTCAATAAAAAAACTTTAACTGTACAAGAATCTATGCATGTAGTATTTGATGAATCTAATTCTTCACTCTCTAAGAAATCTATTGATGAAAAAACAAGAGGTATAAATAATACGGAAAGTCTCAATCTCAACAAAGAGAACACAATAGAAGAAGTTCAACATGGAACCATCAGGAAAGATCATCAAAATTTAATACAAGATGCAACCAAATAGTGGAAATTTGTAAAAAATCATCCAGTGGAACAAATTTTGGGAGAACCTTCACGAGGTGTAAGTACTCGATCATCTCTTAGAAATATTTGCAATCATACTGTTTTTCTATCTCAGATTGAACTCAAAAATATTGATGACTCACTTCTCGATAAATCTTAGATTCTTGCTATGCAAGAAAAGTTGAATCAATTTCAAAGAAATGATGTTTGGACACTTGTTCCTAGACCCAAAAATCATACTATTATTGGAACAAAATAAGTTTTTAGAAATAAGAAAGATAAATCCAGAGTTATTACTGGAAATAATGCTCGACTTGTAGTCCAAGGTTTTAATCAAGAAGAATGAATCGATTATGATGAGATATATGCACCAGTCGCAAGATTAGAAGCTATTCGAATGCTACTTGCATATGCTTGTTATAAACATTTCAAACTTTTTCAAATGGATGTTAAAAGTGCTTTCTTAAATGGTTTTATAAATGAAGAGGTATATGTTGAGCAACCTCCAGGTTTTGAAAATCATATTTCCCTAAATCATATTTTCAAACTCACAAAAGTACTATATGGACTTAAACAAACTCCTAGAGCTTGGTTTTTCAAGAGTTTGGTACGAGAGACTCAGTGGTTTCTTGATTGAAAAAGGTTTTTCAAGAGAAAAAATCGACACAACTCTTTTCATTAAATATGAAAATGATAATATTCTTTTAATTCAGATTTATGTTGATGATATAATATTCGGTGCTACTAATGAAAATATGTGTCAAGTCAAGTTTTTGCTAAGACTATGTAGGAAGAATTTGAGATGAGCATGATGGGAGAACTTACATTCTTTCTCGGATTGCAAATTAAGCAAGCAAAAACTGGGACATTCATCAATCAATCAAAATATATTAAGGAATTACTGAAGAAGTTTGGGATGGAAAGTGCTAAGGAAATTGGAACACCAATGAGCCCATCAACTAAACTTGATAAAGATGAATCCGGTAAACCAGTTGACTCGAAAATATATCGAGGTATGATTGGTAGCTTATTATATTTAACAGCCAGTAGACCAGATATTATGTTTAGTGTGTGCTGACGTGCACGCTTTCAATCATCTCCAAACGAATCACATTTAATTGCAGTTAAGCGCATTCTTAGATATCTTAGTGGTACAATTAACCTAGGGTTATGGTACCCTAAGCACACATCTTTCGATCTAATCAGCTACACAGATGCAAATTATACTGGCTGTAAAATAGATCGAAAAAGCACTAGTGGAGCATGCCATTTCTTAGGTCATGCACTAGTTTCCTGGTTTAGTAAAAAATAAAATTATGTTGGACTATCTACTGCTGAGACAGAATATGTTGCTGCGGATAGTTGTTGTGCTCAAGTTCTCTACATGAAGCAACAACTTGAAGATTTTAAACTCATGTATAATCACATTCCAATCAAATGTGATAATACAAGTATTATAAATCTTTCAAAGAACCCAATACAACATTCTAGAACTAAGCATATTGAAATAAGATATCAT
The DNA here is from genome assembly GCF_018687715.1 of Carya illinoinensis. Classification (NCBI taxonomy): domain Eukaryota; kingdom Viridiplantae; phylum Streptophyta; class Magnoliopsida; order Fagales; family Juglandaceae; genus Carya; species Carya illinoinensis. The sequence goes on from NC_056763.1 coordinate 23,861,669, forward strand.
TTTCTTCGAGATCATGTGCAGAAAGGCGATATAGTACTAGAGTTCACAAACACACACGATCAGTTAGCAGATATTTTCACAAAACCTTTAATGAAGATAGATTATGTATGATCAGAAGAAAAATATGTATGATGCATGCTATGAATATCTCTTAAAAGATAGACCAGAGTCAATAAAAATAGAAATAGATGTTTTAAATACTTTTATATAAACTTGAGACTCTTAGCCTCATGTTTGAGACGCTCATTCTCTTCATACAATATCATGTCATTCTTATCCATGAGAACTGGCAAGCGGAATGAAGAATCTAATAAAGATTTCAACTGTTTATTCTTTTGCCGAATGATTCATTCTCTTGTGTGATACTCTTGAACAATTCGTTGAAGTACAACAATTTATTTTTTGAGCTTTTCAACTTCATTATTTCTGGCTTGTAACCGCTAGAAAAAAGCAACAATAGAGGAAGAGTAACGAGTCCCAAGACTCACCAAGTCATAGATAGCATCAGAATCTGACTTATTAGTCAGATTATTATTTTCTTGCAGCAACATAGCACCAATGACAGTTGCAGAAAGGACAAGAGATTGAGGTGCAGAATGCTTCATAGATAGATCTAGAGAAATGTTAGAAGAATGAGCCATTGAGAATAGAATAGAAGGCTTAAACCGAGAATGTTGAAGGAATGCAGATTAGTTATAGAGATGAGAAGAAAACTTGATTTGGATTGGATGAATTTTAAGACTGATTTTATAGAGATAGCATATACTACCAGACGAGCTATCATCCAAGTCAAAGAGCAATGTGATTTTTTTTTCCCGATCGGTGAAAATGACATTTTTTAGAAACTCGGAGCCTTCAATCTCGATTGTCAACAACATCAGGCAATTTTTTTCAAATCTCCAGCCACACTTGTCGGGTCACGGACGGATCTAATTTTTTTTCAACTATCTACAGTGTCTACTAACGCACCGTTTTCTTCAGTCCATTTACTTGTTGCGGATCCTTTTTAATGACGCCAAAAGGGGGAGAAGTGTTAGACTAGAACATTAACATTGTTTGAATTGCTAAACTTGTTATATATGCTTGAAATTATATTTATACTTTTGCTTGAAAAACTAACGCACATTCTCAGGGGGAGCTTAAGTATTAATACAAAGTTTCAGATTCTATTAAGTATTTGTCATCATCAAAAAGGGGGAGATTGTTGAACCCAAGGTTTCAAGTTTTGTGTATTTATATATCTACACATGGATTTTGATGATAACAAATGAATTCAAAGAATAAAGAAGTCTCAAGCTCAAGTTGTCTACACAATGCAGTCAAGCACATCAACAAAACAAGCATGAGCAAGAAGGGAACAAGTTCACATTAAAGTTATAGAGTAATGTTGTAAATCTCTTAAAAATTCGAAATTAGGATTAAGACTCAAAATTAATATTTTATCATAAAGCATTAAAATACATTTTTCACATGTGCATGAATATTTTGAAAATTAAATTTGAAAATTTTGAAAGATGATTGATTGTCATCTTTTACATGTGCATGCCTTGATTAAAGGGTTGATCTTTGAAAATATTAAAGATGATTGATTGTCATCTTTCACATGTGCATGTTTTATTTGAATATTTTCAAAAGTGATTGATGATTTTTTAAACTTATACAAAAGGTAGATGATTTTGTTTGAAAAATTTGAAAAGTAAAGTGTGCTCCTTTTGTCATATACAAAAAGTAAAAGATTAGGTTTGAATTTTTTGAAAAGGAAAGTATGCTCTTTTTGTCATATGCAAAAAGTAAAAGATTAGGTTTGAATTTTTTTGAAAAATTGAATGATGTTGTCTTTGACATGTGAATTTTTTAAAATTTGAATATGAAGTCTCATATGCCTATAAATAGATCATTTGAGAGCTTCACATTAACAACATCAAGAGCATACAACATTCATTCAAAACTTTCATTATCTCTTTTCTAAGTATTGAGCCTTAATTCTTGTTCATTTTGAGAGATATAGTTTGCGTTGTATTGTTCTTATTTCACTCATTGATGAGTGTTTTCTGATAACCTACCCACTATCAGCTCTTGTATCAGAAAAAGTGTGTGTATAACCCTTGTGCGTGTAGAAGTGTTTTACACGGAGAATAGTTGAATCACCACGTGTAAGGTGATTGCAAGTGTAAAGGGTGTTCTACACGGATCCTTTGTAGCAGTGTTGTTCAAAGGTGTAATAGATTTCTATCTCTACCTGAAGGAGGTTGAGAGAGAGAGTGTGTGTAAGATAGTTGTATTGAAAAGTTAGGAATGGTACTTTTGCAAGCTATAGAAATTGTACAGCATCAACTAATACCATGCGCTCACATGCGCACCAAATACACAAACCCAGACGCACACAACCGAACCCAAACCAAAGCCCGCAAACCTACTCACCCACATATACACTAACAAATGCACACACAAACACAAAGACCAACTAAAAAAATAAGAAACAATACAAAAGAGACAAATACAAGATTCAGAGTAAGAGACATTTACTAAAAAATAAGAAACATAACCATTGTATGATTGTACAAATGTACAAATTAAACAAATAGCAAACAAAAACACATGCACGTAGCCGCAAACAAACCCTCCTGCACCAGTACACAAACCCACAAAACCACACACATGCACACACTCACGAAAGTACCGCAAACACCCACACACCAAAACAACATGCACGAGCGAGTGCATAGTCACACAGTCAGGACCACACGCACATACGTACACACTCGTACAAGTGAGCACAGGCACTCTAACACACAAGCAAATCTTACACATGCATGCTCACCAACGCACACACATGCACACATGAACACAAATACACACACATACTCGCAAACAAACTCTCAAATCTTACACACCCAAACACACGCACATACCTGCACAAGTAAGCACACACACTTTAACACGCACACAAATCTTACACACTCATGCACACCAGCACACACACATACACATGCACGCACAGACCTGCAAATAGACCATCAAGCAAAAGCACCCGCAACCACAAACGTCCAAACACACATGCACACAAACGTACACACACGTAAGAACCCACAAACAAGCACTCGGACAAACACCCAAACACATGCACATTTGCGCACACAATCAAACACATACTGAAACACTCGTGTATACACAAATGCAAGCACAACGACACACACATACACACCCCCCACACACCCAAACATCATTACAAGCACACATGCACACAAAAACAAGCACATACTGCAAATACATACTCTTGTACACCTTAACAAACACATACATCCACGCACGCATGCATCCCACAACTACAGAAAATCAGAGTTCTACTAAAAAGCAAGAAACAATGCTCATAGAGACAAATAGCAAGAGTGGGAGTAAAAAAGCCATACTCAAAAGTTAGAAATGGTACCCTTGCATGCTTGTAGAACTGTGTAGGTTCAACCAATACCACAAACACATACACAAGTGCATGCAGGCAACCACACGTACATCTTCAAGCGGACCAAACAAACGCAACCACCAGCTTATAAGTGCTAATGTCCAAAATTAAAAATCATAACAAAAACAAATAGTTAATCCAGATTATACCTTATTGAAGCCATTAGAATGCTGGGTACGACATCTCATGCACTCAACAAGCATTCCATTAGTAATCGTAAATATCTTCTTTGCCACCGAGATAATCTGAAAAGAAAAGAAAAGTAATTGCCTTTAAAGTCCTACATATATTAAAAAAAGCAACTCTAAGGTCCAAATTCAATTAATTGAAGTTTCCTCCTTTATACAGATTCGATCCAATTACACAAAGAGACAATAAATGGAAAGAGCGAGTGAGAGAGCTGTAATGAAAAGTTAGAAATGGTACCTTTCCATGATTATAACACTTGTACATTTTAAACCATTACAATGCATGCACGTATGCACCAAATACACACACCCGTACATAAGTGCACGCACCAACTAGCTCGCGCGAGTTGATGCCTAAAATTAAACACCATAGTAAAAACAAAAAGTTAGTCCAGATTATTTCTTATTGAAACCATTAGAATGCTGAGCATGACAACTCAATCAATCAATAAGCATTCCATTAGCAATCGCAATATCTTCCTTGTCACAAAGATAATCTGAGAGGAAAAGAAAATTAAATGTCATTCATGTCGTACATATATTAAAAAAAGTGACTCTAGGGTCCGGAATACAATTAATTACAGTTGCCTCCATTACACAGATTCAATCCAATTTACACAGAGAGATGAGAGAGAGAGAGAGAGACGAGAGTGTGTGTGTGTGTCTGTGTAAGATAGTTGTATTGAAAGTTAGAAACGGTACTTTTGCAAGCTATAGAAATTGTACAGCATCAACTAATACCATGCGCTCACGTGCGCACCAAATACACAAACCCAGACGCATACAACCGAACCCAAACCAAAGCCCGCAAACCCACCCACCCACATATACACTAACAAATGCAAACACACATGCACACACAAACACAGAGACCAACTAAAAAAATAAGAAACAATACAAAAAGAGACAATTACAAGATTCAGAGTAAGAGACATTTACTAAAAAATAAGAAATATAACCATTGTATGATTGTACAAATGTACAAATAGCAAACAAAAACACATGCATGTAGCCGCAAACAAACCCTCCTGCACCAATACACAAAACCACACATGCACACACTCATGGTATCGCAAACATCCACACACCAAAACAACATGCACGAGCGAGCGCATGGTCACACACTCAGGACCACACGCACATACGTACACACTCGTACAAGTGAGCACATGCACTCTGACACGCACGCAAATCTTACACATGCATGCACACCAACACACACACATACCCGCAAACAAACTCTCAAATCTTACACACCCAAACACACGCACATACCCGCACAAGTAAGCACACACGCTTTAACACGCACGCAAATCTTACACACTCATGCACACCAGCACACACACATGCACACATGCACACATAGACCTGCAAATAGACCCTTAAGCAACAGCACCCGCAATCACAAACATCCAAACACACATGCACACAAACGTACACACATGCAAGAACCCACAAACAAGCACTCGGACAAACACCCAAACACACACACATTTGCACACACAATCAAACACATACTAAAACACTCGTGTATACACAAATTCAAGCACAACGACACACACATACACCCCCCCCCCCCCACACACCCAAACATCATTACAAGCACACATGCACACAAAAACAAGCACATATTGCAAACACATACTCTTGTACACCTTAACAAACACATACATCCACGCACGCATGCATCCCACGACTACAGAAAATCAGAGTTCTACTAAAAAGCAAGAAACAATGCTCATAGAGACAAATAGCAAGAGTGGGAGTAAAAAAGCCATACTCAAAAGTTAGAAATGGTACCCTTGCATGCTTGTAGAACTGTGTAGGTTCAACCAATACCACAAACACATACACAAGTGCATGCAGGCAACCACATGTACATCTTCGAGCGGACCAAACAAACGCAACCATCAGCTCATAAGTGCTAATGTCCAAAATTAAAAATCATAACAAAAACAAATAGTTAATCCAGATTATACCTTATTGAAGCCATTAGAATGCTGGGTACGACATCTCATGCAATCAATAAGCATTCCATTAGTAATTGTAATATCTTCTTTGTCACCGAGATAATCTGAAAAGAAAAGAAAAGTAATTGCTTTAAAGTCCTACATATATTTTAAAAAAAAGCAGCTCTAAGGTCCAAATTCAATTAATTGAAGTTTCCTCCTTTATACAGATTCGATCCAAAATACACAAAGAGACAATAAATAGAGAGAGTGAGTGAGAGAGCTGTAATGAAAAATTAGAAACGGTACCTTTCCATGATTATAAAACGTGTACAGTTTCAACCATTACAATGCATGCACGTGTGCACCAAATACACACACTCGTACATAAGTGCATGCACCAACTAGCTCACGCGGGCAAATGCCTAAAATTAAACACCATAGTAAAAACGAAAAGTTCGTCCAGATTATATCTTATTGAAACCATTAGAATGCTCAGCACGACAACTCAATCAATCAATAAGCATTCCATTAGCGATCGCAATATCTTCCTTGTCACAAAGATAATCTGAGAGGAAAAGAAAATTAAATGACATTCATGTCGTACATATATTAAAAAAAGTGACTCTAGGGTCGGAATACAATTAATTGCAGTTGCCTTCATTACACAGATTCAATCCAATTTAAACAGAGAGACGAGAGAGAGAGAGAGAGAGAGAGAGAGAGAGAGAGAGAGAGAGAGAGAGAGAGAGTGTGTGTGTGTAAGATAGTTGTATTGAAAAGTTAGAAACGGTACTTTTGCAAGCTATAGAAATTGTACAACATCAACTAATACCATGTGCTCACAAACTTAGACGCACACAATGGAACCCAAACCAAAGCCCGCAAACCCACCCACCCACCCACATATACACTAACAAATGCACACACACATGCACACACAAACACAGAGACCAACTTAAGAAAATAAGAAACGATACAAAAAGAGACATAAAAGATTCAGAGTAAGAGACATTTACTAAAAAATAAGAAACATAACCATTGTATGATTTTACAAATGTACAAATTAAACAAATAGCAAACAAAAACACATGCACGTAGCCGCAAACAAACTCTCCTGCACCAGTACACAAACCGACAAAACCACACACATGCACACACTCACGAAAGTACCACAAACACCCACACACCAAAACAACATGCATGAGGGAGAGCATGGTCACACACTCAGGACCACACGCACATACGTACACACTCGTACAAGTGAGCACACGCACTCTAACACGCACGCAAATCTTACACATGCATGCACACTAGCACACACACATCCACACATGAACACAAATACACACACATACCAGCAAACAAATCTTACACACTCATGCACACCAGCACACACATACACACATGCACGCACTCAAATGCACGCACAGACCTGCAAATAGACCCTCAAGCAACAGCACTCGCAACCACAAACGTGTAAACATACATGCACACAAACATACACACACGCAAGAACCCACACACAAGCACTAGGACAAACACCCAAACACATGCACATTTGCATGCATAATCAAGCACATATATACACAAATGCACGCACACCACCACACACATATACACCCCCCACACACCCAAACATCATTACAAGCCCACATGCACACAAAAACAAGCATGTACCTACAAACACAACCTCTAGCACAACTGAACAAACACATACATCCACGCACGCATGCATCCCACAACTATAAAAAATCATAGCTCTACTAAAAAATAAGAAACAATACTCATTAAGACAAATAGCAAGATTGAGAGTGAGGGAGCCATACTCAAAAGCTAGAAATGATACCCTTGCATGCTTGTAGAACTGTGTAGGTTCAACCAATACCGCACACCCATACACAAGTGTATGCAGGCGACCACACGCACATCTTCGCTTTGACGAAACACACACAACCACCAGCACGCAAGCACTAATGTCCAAAATTAAAAATCATAACAAAAACAAATATTTAGTCTAGATTATACCTTATTGAAGCCATTTTAGAATTCCAGGCATGACAACTCAAGCAATCAATAAGCATTCTATTAGTAATCACAGTATCTTCATTGTCACCGAGATAATCTAAAAAGAAAAGAAAAGTGATTGCCTTTAAAATCCAACATATATTAAAAAAAGCAACTCTAGGGTCCAAATTCAATTTAGAGAAGTTTCCTCATTTACACAGATTCGATCCAATATACACAAAGAGACAAAAAAAAAATAGAGCGAGTAAGAGAGCTATAATGAAAAGTTAGAAATTGTACATTTTTATAATTATAGAACTTGTACAATTTCAACAAATACCATGCACGCACATGCGCAACAAATACACACACCCGTACATAAGTGCATGCACCCACAAGCTCGTGCGGGGTGACGCCTGAAAGTAAACATCATAATAAAAACAAAAAGTTAGTCCAGATTATATCTTATTAAAACCATTAGAATATTGGGCATGACAACTCAATCAATCAATAAGCATTCCATTAGTAATCACAATATCTTCATAGTTAGAGAGATAATCTGAGAGTAAAAGAAAATTAAATGTCATCCATGTCATACATATATTAAAAAGAGCGACTCATGCGCTGGCATACTACTAATTGTTGTTTCCTCCTTTACATAGATTCAATCCAATTTACTAGAGAGACAAAAAATAAAGAGAGAGAGAGAGAGAGAGAGAGAGAGAGAGAGAGAGAGAGAGAGAGAGAGTTGTAGTGAAAAGTTAGAAAAAATACATTTGCATACTATAGAATTTGTACAGCATCAACCAATACCATGCACTCACGTGTGCACCAAATACACATACCAAGACGCACACAACCCAACCCAAACCAGGCCGCAAACCCACCCAATCACATATGCACTAACAAGTGCGCACACACATGCAGACACAAACATAGAGATCAACTAAAAAAATAAGAAACAATACAAAAAGAGACAAATACAATATTCAGGGTAAGAGACATTTACTAAAAAATAAGAAACATAACCTTTGCATGATTGTACAAATGTACAAATTCAACCAATAGCAAACAAAAACGCATGCACATAGCCACAAACAAACCCTCACGCACTTGTACACAAACCCAAAAAACCAAACACACACATGTACACACTCACGAAAGTACTGCAAACACCCACACACCAAAACAACACGCATGAGCGAGCACATGTGCACATGCTCAAGAACACACACACATACGAACACACTCGTACAAGTAAGCACACACACTGTAACACACAAATCTTACACACACATGCACACCAGCACACACACGTGCACACATGAACAACACAAATGTACACACATACCTGCAAACAAACTCTCAAATCTTACACACCCAAACACACCCACACACCAGCGCACACACATACACACGCACGCACAAACCAGCAAACAAAACCCTCAAGCACCTACACCTGCAACCACTCACATCCAAACACACATGCGCACAAACGTACACACACAAGCACTCGGACAAACACCCAAACACACACACATTTGCACACATAATCAAGCATATATTGAAACACACATATATACACAAACACACGCACACCGGCACACACATACACACCCCCCACACACCCAAACATCATTACAAACCCACATCCACACAAAAACAAGCACATACCTACAAACACAACCTCTTGCACAACTGAACAGACACATACATCCACGCACGCATGCATCCCACAGCTACAAAAAATCAGAGCTCTACTAAAACCAAGAAACAATACACATAGACTCAAATAGCAAGTGTGAGAGTGAGAGAGCCATACTCAAAAGCTAGAAATGGTACCCTTGCATGCTTGTATAACTGTGTAGGTTCAACCAATACCACAGACCCATACACAAGTGCATGCAGGCAACCACATGCACATCTTCGCGCGGACCAAACACCCACAACCACCAACTCGCAAGCACTAATGTCCAAAATTAAAAATCATAACAAAAACAAATATTTAGTCCAGATTATACCTTATTGAAACCATTTTAGAATTTTGGGCACAACAGCTCAAGCAATCAATAAGCATTCCATTAGTAATCGCAGTATCTTCCTTGTCACCGAGATAATCTAAACAGAAACTAAAAGTGATTGTCTTTAAAATCCTACATATATTAAAAAAAGCAAATCTTGGGTCCAAATTCAATTAATTGAAGTTTCCTCCTTTACACAGATGCAATCTAATATACACAAAGAGACAAAAAATAGAGAGAGCGAGTGAGAGAGCTATAATGAAAAGTCAAAACAGTACATTTCCAAAATTATAGAACATGTACAATTTTAACCAATACCATGCACACACGTGCGCACCAAATACACACACCCATACATAAGTGCATGCACCCACAAGCTCGTGCGGGCTTACGCCTGAAATTAAACATCATAATAAAAACAAAAAGTTAGTCTAGATTATATCTTATTGAAACCATTAGAATGTTAGGCATGACAACTCAATCAATCAATAAGCATTCCATTAGTAATCGCAATATCTTCATAGTCACAGAGATAATTTGAGAGGAAAAGAAAATTAAATGCCATCCATGTCATACCTATATTAAAAAAAGTGACTCATGCGTCGGCATACTACTAATTGTAGTTTCCACCTTTACATAGGTTCAATCCAATTTACCAGAGAGACAAAAAATAGAGAGAGAGAGAGAGAGAGAGAGAGAGAGAGAGAGAGAGAGAGAGTGTGTGTGTGTGTGTGTGTGAGAGAGAGAGAGAGAGAGAGAGAGAGAGAGAGATAGTTGTAGTGAAAAGTAAGAAACGGTACCTTTGCATGCTATAGAAGTTGTACAGCATCAACCAATAATAGCAAGCGCTCACATGCGTAGCAAATACACATACCTAGTCGCACACAACCCAACCCAAACCAAAGCCCGCAAACCCACCCAATCACATATGCACTAACAAATGCGCACACACATGCACACACAAACACAAAGATCAACTAAAAAAATAAGAAACAATACAAAAAGAGACAAATACAAGATTCAAAGTAACAGAAATTTACTAAAAAATAATAAACATAACCTTTGCATGATTGTACAAATGTACAAATTCAACCAATAGCAAACAAAAATGCAAGCACGTAGCCGCAAACAAACCCTCACGCACCTGCACACAAACCCACAAAACCAAACGCACACATGCACACAAAAACAAGCACATACTACAAACACAACCTCTCGTACACCTTAACAGACACATACATCCATGCACGCATGCATCCCACAGCTACAAAAAATTAGAGCTCTACTAAAAAACAAGAAACTATACTCATAGAGACAAATGGCAAGATTGAGAGTGAGAGAGCCATACTCAAAAGCTAGAAATGGTACCCTTGCATGCTTGGCTTGTAGAACTGTGTAGGTTCAACCAATACCACACACCCATACACAAGTGCATGCAGGCAACCACACCCACATTTTCGCGTGGACCAAACACACGCAACCACCCCCTCTCAAGCGCTAATGTCCAAAATTAAAAATCATAACAAAAACAAATATTTAGTCTAGATTATACCTTATTGAAGCCATTTTAGAATTCCGGGCACGACAGCTCAAGCAATCAATAAGCATTCAATTAGTAATCGTAATATCTTCCTTGTCACCGAGATAATCTGAAAAGAAAAGAAAATTGATTGCCTTTAAAATCCTACATATATTAAGAAAAAAAAATCTCCAAATTCAATTAATTGAAGTTTCCTCCTTTACACAGATTCGATTCAATATACACAAAGAGACAAAAAATAGAGAGAGCGAGTGAGAAAGTTGTAATGAAAAGTTAGAAATAGTACCTTTTCATGATTATAGAACTTGTACAATTTCAACCATTACCATGCACGCACGTGCGCACCAAATACACACACCCGTACATAAATGCATGCACCCACCAGCTCGCGTGGGCTGATACCTAAAATTAAACATCATAATAAAAACAAAAAGTTAATCCAGATTATATCTTATTGAAACCATTAGAATGTTGGGCACGACAACTCAATTAAGCAATAAGCATTCCATTAGTAATCACCATATATTCCTAGTTAAAGAGATAATCTGAGAGGAAAAGAATTTTAAATGCCATTCATGTCGTACATATATTAAAAAAAGTGACTCTAGGGTCGGAATACAACTAATTGCAGTTTCCTCCTTTACACAGATTCAATCCAATTTACACAAAGAGACAAGAGAGAGAGAGAGAGAGAGAGAGAGAGAGAGAGAGAGTGTGTGTGTGTGTGTGCGTGCGCGCGCGTGCGTGCGTGTGAGATAGCTGTATTGAAAAGTTAGAAACCGTACCTTTGCATTCTATAGAACTTGTATAGCATCAACCAATACCATGCGCTCACGTACGCAACAAATACACACACCTAGACGCACACAACTCAACCCAAACCAAAGCCCGCAAACCCACCCAGCCACATATGCACTAACAAATGCGCACACACACGCACACACAAACAAAGAGATCAACTGAAAAAATAAGAAACAATACAAAAAGAGACAAATACAAGATTCAGAGTAAGAGCCACTTACTCAAAAATAAGAAACTTAACATTTGCATGATTGTACAAATTCAACCAATAGCAGACAAAAATGCAAGCACGTAGCCGCAAACAAACCCTCATGCACCTGCACACAAACCCGCAAAACCAAACACACACATGCACACACTCACAAAAGTATAACAAGCACAAACACATAAAAATAACACGCACGCGCAAGCACATGTGCACACACTAAGGAACACACACACATACATGCACAACCGCACAAGTAAGCACACACTCTAACACGCACACAAATGTTACACGTGCATGCACACTAGTGTACACACATGCACACATGAACACAAATGCACACACATACCCGCAAACAAACTCTCAAACCTTACACACCCAAACACACGCACATACCCGCACAAGTAAGCACACACGCTATTATAACATGCATAGAAATCTTACACACTCATGCACACCAGCACACACACATACACACACATGCACACAAATGCACACACATACCCGCAAACAAACCCTCAAGCACCTCCCGCAACCACACACGCACACACACAAATGCACGCACATACCCACAAACAAACCCACAAGCACCTACACCCGCAACCACACACATCCAAACACACACAAGAACCCACACACAAGCATTTGAGCTAACACCGAAACACACGCACATTTGCACACACAACTCAATCTATCAATAAGCAATCTATTTGTAATTGCAATATCTTCCTAGTCACAGAGATCATCTGAGAGGAAAAGAAAATTAAATGCCATTCATGTCATACATATAATAAAAAAAGGACTATAAGGTTGGAATACAACTAATTGCAATTTCCTCTGTTACACAAATTAATTCCAATTTACACAGAGATGAAAAAGAGAGAGAGAGAGAGAGAGAGAGAGAGAGAGAGAGAGAGATATAGCTATATTGAAAAGTTAGAAACGGTACATTTGAATGCTATAGAACTTGTACAGCATCAACCAATACCTTGTGCTCACTTGCGCACCAAATACGCACACCCAAACGCACACAACCCAACCCAAACCAAAGCCCGCAAACCCACTCAACCACATATGCACTAACAAATGCGCACGCACATGCACACAAACACAAAGATCAACTAAAAAAATAAGAAACAATATAAAAAGAGACATACAAGATTTAGAGTAAGAGACATTTACTAAAAAATAAGAAACATAGCCTTTATTATGATGGTCAAATGTACAAATTCAACCAATAGCAAACAAAAATGCAAGCACGTAGTCACAAGCAAACCCTCACACACCTGCACACAAACCCAAAAAACCAAACACACACATGCACACACTCACGAAAGTACCACAAACACACACACCAAAACAACACGCACGCGTGAGCGCATGTGCACACACTCAAGAACACACGCACATAGGTACACACCCACACAAGTAAGCACACACACTCTAACACGCACGCAAATCTTACACACGTATGCACACCAACACACACACATACACATGCATGCATCCCACGGCTAAAGAAAATCAAAGCTCTACTAAAAAACAAGAAACAATACTCTTAGAGACAACTAGCAAGAGTGGGAGTGAGAGAGCCATACTCAAAAGCTAGAAATGATACATTTGCATGCTTGTAGAATTGTGTAGATTCAACCAATATCACACACCCATACACAAGTGCATGCAGGCAACCACAAACACATCTTCACGCGGACCAAACACACTTAGCCACCAGCTTGCAAGCGCTAATGTCCAAAATTAAAAATATTACAAAAACAAATAGTTAGTCCAGATTATACCTTATTGAAGCCATTCGAATGCCGAGCACAACAGCTCATTCAATCAATAAGCATTTCATTAGTTTTCACAATATCTTCCTTGTCATCGAGATAACCTGAAAAGAAAAGAAAAGTAATTTCCTTTAAAGTCCAACATATACTAAAAAAAGCAACTCTAGGGTCCAAATTCAATTAATTGAAGTTTCCTCTTCTAGTAGTACATACATTAAAAACAAAGTGTTTCTAGTCTCCAAATACAACTAATCGGAGTTTCCCCGTAGATACAACTTCAATTGGAATATTAGAGAGAGAGAGAGAGAGAGAGAGAGAGAGAGAGAGAGAGAGAGAGAGAGATTTGCATGCTTGTAAAACTTGTACATATCATCCAAGCACTTAACTATGTAGCCTACTTATCGTTTTAGGATCTCATGGAAGAAATGATTCTATTTATGTTTCTAGTTAATAAAGGAGGATTTTATATCAAGCGCATACAAAAGGGTAAAGAAACACAAAATAATATCTTTTAATTAATAAAGATGGATGTCACTGTCTAAGACATCAAACTGGGCCTTGTTGTTAAGTGGAAAATGTTTAAACTTTCGTGCATCCTTTGGTCCTACCAAAAACTAAGATTGTGTAAGAATTTTATCAGCAAGATATAATCTACACTATTGACGTAATCAATAAATTCATGTATTCGGTCCCTTTTTCCGACAACAATGCATATACTTTGACACTTCGTGAGATTATCAACACAAATACAGCAATAAAAAAACAACCACTAAAGAGAACAACAACAAAAAAATAAGCATACCAAGATTTGGTTGAAAAACAAGAGCAAAGTAATGTCACTAATCCAATTCAATGCAATAGACAAGCAATTAATCCACAAAATAGGATGTAATAATCAAAAAAGAAACCCATACACTTTTTTTTCAGCATCGACTGCAGCAAATGAATGCCCCAACACTCGGAAAAATTAGTCGAGTTCGCTGTAAAAATTCTTCTGAGTTTTGTGGAAGATTTGAAAAAGTTAAAGACAGTTAAAATTTTCGACATAGTATCCATTTTCAACTTTTACTCGTAGATTTGTTTTAGCTTTATGGGACAGCGTCCCACTGAATCAAAATAGATAAAACAATTGTTTAGAAAAGCATCGAAAACGTGTGTGCGTAAATTTGTTTTTCCGTGTAAAATGAGAAAATCCAAACAAACAAACAAAAACAATCTGATAAAATGCCACTACATTACTGATACAATACAATCCTATTGAATTAACCAGAACATGTACAAAATTCAAGGGAAATGTGAGAATTTATAACTAAAAGAATAAACTAGAAAAAAGCATACCACAGAGAGTGAGGGAGGGAGGGAGGGAGACGCCCCGGAGGAGGGGGAAGAGATAGAGAGTTACGTTTCTTGGATATTTGAGTTCAGCAGAATGATAAAAACTTTTACGGAAAGTATTGCGATGAAAATTTTTGCCATGAAATAAGAGAGATGAAAATAAGGGCGAATTATATCGACGTGTGAGCTTGTGAAGAAGCAGAAGAACAATCTCTCTCTCTCTCTCTCTCTCTCTCTCTCTCTCTCTCTCTCTCTCTCTCTCTCTCTCTCTCTACAGAGTCGAGACTCCAGCAGCCAGAGCAAAAGTTTTTTAAGCAATCCCCTCGCACAGAAAATGAAATGAGAAAACTAGGAATTATGATTGACTAAAAAAAATCAAATGAAACTAAACTCATATGGCTCTCTTGAAATTCTATAGAAAAAATTTAAGAATGGATAATCCAAATTGGTTCGAAAAGAAAACCCCGCTTCAGATTCTATCAGATTTCTCCTATGGAAATAAAAACCCTAATGTCATAAATCTAGCTAACAGTTAAAAGAAAGCAAATCACATCATAAAAGGAAATCCGATAGCATTTTCAATCCAATGAAGCGAAAGAAATCAAACCAATGTATATTTCATATAAAACCAACAGATCAAAAGTGAACAAACAGTGATGAATTGAGAACTGAAAAAGGAATTTTGAATTACCTCTGGCTGTTGCAGGGGAACAACAACTCCGGAGGCCATCTCTTGTTGTTATTGGGAGTTATTGAAAATAACGCCTCCCAAGCTCAACATCTCTTGTTTCGCGTCTCTCCTCCTTCAGTGTCTGGGTGAGTCATCGCCAGCTCTTCGAAACCAAATGCCGCAATCTCTCTACAGGGTTTCTTTCTCTCTACAATCTCTCTACAATGTCTGGGTGATGCTGAGTTGTTCCGTTTCGTTCTCTCTACAGACACGGTTTTGCAATTATGGAGGAAATTGTAAAATAAACAATGCAAAACGATACCATCCTTCTTTAAGAATATTCTAGCCGTTAATATATGGAAAAGTCTTGTTGCAGGCCACTTGCGGACGGATTCGCGCACCAGGCTGACGTGGACATTAATGAAACGGTGAGTTTCATTCTAAGCGGGAAGATGAATTTGACAAACCGGCTGCAGTCCTTTCGATATTCACTTTTCTCACCTTTTTCTTTTTTCACTTCTCCTCTCACCTCTCAGCTCTCATCCCCGGTTTGACAAACTTCTCCTCTCACCTCTCACCTCTCACTTCTCCTCTCACCTCTCACGCCGTGGGAGCAAAGGTCGAAAATCCTCCCCATCACTTCTCCTTTCGTTCGGAACCACTGCAGTAAGCCGGGGTGGCGCAGATCTGTGCAGTCGGGAATAAATATATCGGAAGAGGTCTCTCTCTCTCTCATGCTTAATCGATCTTCGATCGTTAACATAGGATATATATTGTTGTTTTGCTTAATCGATCTGTACTTGGCCTAGGGTTTTCTGTAGGACTTGGCCTAGGGTTTTAATTTTTTGGGGTTTTCTGTTGGACTTGGCCTAGGGTTTTATTTTTTTGGGGTTTTCTGTGTTTTTCTTGTTAGAAGCCCCTAATCTGTTCGAAGATGTTATTTAGGGTTGGTTTGAGTAAATTAACATGATTTGTATACATTTTATCGATCTGTACATGCTGTTGGACTTGGCGAAGGGTTATAATTTTTTGGGTTTTCTGTTTTTTTGTCTGTTAGAAGCCCCTAATCTGTTCGAAGATGTTATTTAGGTTGGCTGTGAGAAAATGAACATGATTTGTAATACATTTTCTCGATCTGTACATGCTGTTGGACTCGGCTTTGGGTTTTTTTATTTTTGGGTTTTCTGTGTGTTCCCTGTTAGAAGCCCCAAATCTGTTCCAATATTATATTTAGATTTGCTGTGAGAAAATTAACATCATTTTTAGTAGATAATCTGGATCTGTACATGGTGTTGGATTGTAATAGGCCACTATTTTTTTAATTTTATTTGGATTTGAGGAATTGTTAGAAGCCCCTAATCTGGTTTTAAGGATACCCATGGATTTGGATTTGTTTGGATTTGTTTGGATTTGTTTTTAGTCGTGTGAATTGAAAGCAACAAAAAGTAAGTCTGATTTCCAATATCCAAGCTCTGTATTTTCTGAATCCATCTGAAAACAAGGCTTGAGGCCATACAAATATGTTATAAACTTTCACCTTTGATGGTCCCATGTGTTTGGCCCTTCAATCTTTTTAATATGTCGTGACATCAATAATCTATACGCCCACCAATATCTTCGTTGTTCATTTTCTGTTTTTGCAATATTGTAGCTTAGACTGCCACTTCTTGCATTTTTATAAATAATCTGTGTAGTTTTAGCAAGAACATTTTTTTGTAACTTTTTTAATTTAGCTTGTTTACTTTTACTCTGTCTTTGATGTTAGAGATTTGCACTTCCTAAACATATATAACGGTTATTTCTTGATTTGTATACAATTATCTTCACAAATCCCGACTTGACTGGCAACTTTTTGTAAAGTATGTGCGCGCTGGGATGTGGACACCATCATATGTGATGAACTAGTTTATTTATGTTTAGAGTTCCATACTTTCTGCATATAGCAGTATGTGAAGTGAACTTAAGTTTTCATTTTTACAAGTTACTTTTGCAAAGTATGTGTGCGCTTGGATGTGGATACCATCATGGTAGATGAACCAACTTTTTTTTTTTTTTATCTCCTAGTAATTTGAAGTTCCTATTGATATCTGTTAATGTACCAAAGTACACTTTGCTAAAGCATTAAACACACCTTTACACTTCACTTCAACCCAATGTGAAGCACAATATGTGTAACTCCTTTTGCACTTGATTTTTTAGGATTAAACTCAGCTCCCCTTCGGGTGGATTAAAAATAATATAATCTTTTTAAGGATTAAACCATCTAACGTTTTGGGTGATTAAACTCTCTTGTTTTAAAAAAAAAAAACTTGTAAACCCCAACAGCAAACAATGAATGAAAAACACTAATATTTTTTAGCAACAGCATACTCCATTGTTGATTGGGAACATGTTATCTGAGGGAGATAAGGTATCATCGTCAGTTTCTTCATCTTCTATTGTTAATCATACTTTGAGAATCAACCCAATTTGCAATTGTGGGTCACCTGCTTCACTTAGAACATCGAACACGCCAAGAAATCCGGGCCGATCATTCTTTGGGTGTTCAAAATACAATACCAAGGTACAAAAATTAATTATTGTATACTTATCCAGTACCAATTTCAGATTGACTACACCATCCTTCACATTCTCATATATGTTTGTTTGTTTGTTTGTTTGTTTGTTTGTTTATATAGGGATTACCACATTGCAACTTTTTCATATGGGCAGATAGTGGTAAGGAAATGGAGAATGACCTTATGAAAGTATTCATTGAGATTTTGATGAAGAAGGAAGAGCTCCAGAAAACACATGAAGAGTTGCAGAAAACACATGAAGAGGTTCGCCAATTATTGCAACTTTTTCGAAGAAGAGAGGAAGAGGTGCGAACAATGATGGAAGAGGTTCGACATTGTTCGGAAGAGGTTCGCCGTAGAGATGGCGAAATTGTCAAGCGGGAGGTGGAAGTCCGGCGTCAACGCACACATATTCGTATATGTGTGGCAGTTTCTATTTTACTTTATTTGTACTTTATACGATCGCTTTGAGTATTAATAGGCATTTAGTTGTGTTTTGTATAAATTTGTTAGTGCAAGTTCAGAAGTTGGAACTTTTGGGACAACTCTTTTATGTTGGTATTTGTAATTTTTGTGTGGAAATTGAAGTGTATACATGCCTACAGGTCTGGCAACTTACTAGTAGAAATATGGAAGTTTTTTGGGGAAATCTGGACAGTTTGGAAGGTGCTTGAAATGTAGTTTATGCATGATAGACTTTTTTATTTGAGTAGTTCAGCTGGACCATGCAAATCCGAACACCTTACTTGTGCATGATAGCCTGTTTCCGTCATCATCTTCTTTGATGAGGCATAATAAAGAGGACTTTGTAACAAGTATATACTTGGCACTTTAGTGAAGGTTTTAGATCAAGAGGACTTCTGGGACAGATTAAGCGGATGATGATTTTTGGTGAAAATCAAGTATATACTTGCCTTCTAGGAGACACTCACTCGGCTACATACAACTTAAGTGGCATGGATGGTTGCCACTTTACGTAACTCATGATGAATATAAGCAAAATCTATATACAGTACATTATGATTGAAGATAAATTCCTTTAGTGTTTGTTTTACTCGGCAGGAAGCAGGGGAAGGTGCTGACCCCATCTATACCCCAAAAGCAACCCATAAAACAACACTTCCTTGCTCGGCACATGAACTTGGGTTCATCCACAACAAATATTTATATACGATTCAGGATTAGACTAAATCAGCAATTGTAAAACCTGTGAATCATCCACAACAAATATATATATACAGTAAATCTGAAATACACTCTCCCTACCAAATCAGCCCCTAATCTCCTTCCATATTATGCAGGAAAATAACGTCATTCACATGGGAAAAAGTTGGAACATACAACAATTACTTGAACCCCTGATCGACAATAAGCTCTTAAGTTCTCAAAAAAGTATTTACAACAAAGGTCCACCCTATGATAAATAATTACATAGCTATATGCCCAACAAAAAATAATTACAACTTCTCCACCCATCAAATGCCTAATTACAAAAACTAATTAGTAAATAAGTCAATACAAATGATTACAAAAATATTATATCCACCCATCAAAAAATTGCAACTCAAAAGCTGGATCAACGCACACAAGCTCGACTCCCCATCATTATTCCTATTAATCTTCCATGGCTTTGCACAAAATACTTCCCAATCATCAACATGATTAAACTGGAAAGTAAAAGCACCCAATACAAATGGATATGCCCAATCAATTTCCAATATATATGGTAAATTAAGATGTTTAAAGCAAAAAATGACATCAAAGTATCATGTGCCCAACAATATTAAACATTTAATGCCTACTAAAGTTAGTGCAAAATATGTGTATGCGATGGAAAGTGTATTTTAAGTTTAGCTAGCTGAAAATCCTCAAAATACCACTTCCTTCACATGCGGCTTATATATATATATATAATGCATGTACTCAATACTCCACCAAACATGCAAGTGTATTTTTTCCACAAGTAGATATCTTGAGCATCATGATTAAACATTCTATGTATGATAATAGATGCAAAATTGCCATACTTCCTTCATGATCAAGCTGGGTTCCATCCGGATGAAGTTGCATCTGTCACACGTATAATATAACGGTTAAAATTCAGGCCCAATACATCCTCTAAAAAAAGAATTCACCATGTGAAAACATTTTTCATTTAGTTTGAGATGACAAAAATCTAACTAAATCATCTTACACTTTCTTGCGTCTCATTCACCGCAACGTCTAGCTCGGTGACACTAAAGTCCAACACTTCGGTAGTGTTTTGAGGAGGCTAATAATACAGCATGCAAAATATTAGTAAGAAGTAAAGTTTAACCATGAGAAATCTTTAAATACACAAATATGAAAAACCCAAATGAAACCTGAAATGTGACACTTTGTTGTGTCCCAACAACTGTGGAACCAAATAAATTCCTTCTAGTTCCCAGAACTTCGCCTTCTACTCCATGCGGCTACAAAGGAAGCAAATAAAAACCAATTTCTATTAAGTCATAAAGGCATAATAACAGTAAAACACACTTTCTTGAAGCAGTAAAATCTGGAAATTCCTTTAGTCTGTAATTGAGTTAACCTGTTTACGTTTTCCTTTCTGAGTAGCCTTCTTTGTCGTGGGTTTAATATGTTCAATCATGGATTTTTTCCTGAGAGAAGGCGGTCTGCCTTTTCCTCTCACTACATGGGGACTGAATACATTCTTAGAAGTGGCAGTTGTGGTGGGCACGGCAGTTGTTGTAACATTCACCTTTGATGGCGGCTTGTTCGTGCGGTAGCCTAAGTTCATTGCATCTAACTTAGCTAGCATATCCTCAGTGTGCTCATCACATGAAGATGCATTTGTGGCTACTTCGTTGCATTTCTTGATGATACGTGAATATCTGCATACTTCAGGCCTCTCATCAACCCCATCGTAACTACTTCGTATAAGAGTGTAAGTTCTCTTTATGTCTTTCCGCCATCGATCTAGTATGTACTTTTCTGGCACCGAGCGGACTTTGTTAACTCTCATAATGCCCAATACATGCCTACACAATACCCCTCTCATCTCAAACAAGGCACATGAACACTTCACCTCACATTCAGCCTCATTAAAGTACACCGTGTGGGTAACCTCCTTGATGAAATCATCAACATTCACTTCATCTTCTACATTGTATGTTGCAATTACACCATCCTTCCTGTGTAGAGTTGGAAGAGTTGCAAGCATCCCTATTACTTCTTTTTGAACTTCTCTAAATTTATTGCAAGTGTATATGTCTTGAAAAGTCTTCTCAAGTGGAGAGGGGGAGACGACGGGAATTGTAACATTGAATGACTGGAAGTCCGCCGCACTTTCATTCTCAATCTTCTTCCTCAATGCATTATCGAACTGATCGACAAACTCTTTTAAGTTTGTCTTAGCATGAACATACCCGTCGAAAAACGCATTCATACTCTCGCTTCTTTGGGTTGTACTCATTCCAGCCCAGAAAACATCTTTCATGAATACCGGTGCCCAATACGTACGCTCAGCATATAAACTTTTCAACCAAGCATTATCCTGCAAGTTGTACTTCGTAATTAACACTTCCCAAGACCCCTCAAACTCCTCAACTGTGTGAGAGTCATACACACAATTTAACAACCCAGTTTTCAACCCAGTTTTGAATTCACCATGTGAACCTAGCTTCTCAGGCAACTTTTTCAAAATGTGCCATAAGCAAAATCTGTGTCGACTGTTTGGAAAGACAAGGCTTATTGCATTTTTCATGGCTCTATCTTGGTCCGTGATAATAGCCTTGGGAGCTTCACCGTCCATACAATTACACCAGGTCTGAAATAACCATGTAAACGTTTCTGTATCCTCACTAGAAATTAATCCTGCGCCCAACAATATCGACTGTCCATGGTGGTTTACACCCACAAACGGTGCAAACGGCATCCCATATCTGTTTGTCAAATAGGTCGTGTCGAAGGTCACAACATCACCAAAATATTTGTAGGCTGCCCTACTTCGTGCATCCGCCCAGAATACATTCCTCAACCGCCCGTCATCATCCATATCCATTAGTGAAAAGAATCCGTCATTTTTGTATTGCATCCGCGCAAAATACTCACGGAGGGCTCCAGCACCACCTTTCCCAAGTCGAAGGTGGCGTGCCTTGTCAATATAATTCCGACAGTCCTTTTCATTGAATGGCAAGTTCTCAAACCCACCCGCTTCTTGCACAAGAGAGGCAAAACTCTTGTTCATTCTTATCCCAGCTTGATCATTTATGTCTAACACTCTCTTAACAGACTCGCTCACTTCTCTATTGCAGCGAAAAAATCTCGACTTTTGTGGACTTAAGCCGTGATTATGGGAATTATCTACACTGTTCACCTTTAACACACCTCTTTCTAACGTCACATTTATTCTTGCCTTACAGTCTGTCTTTGATGTCGGACGTGGCCTGGCAACATTAGACGTACGGTTCCGTGCCTTCCCACCCCTGGCACAACCCAATGTGACATATCTCAGGCTCCCATCCTCAAACCTATGGCTCCTCTGAGTCATTATCCCAAAACCGCATTGTTGCCCATATCTTTTATAATAAGACAATAAGTCATCTTCAGATTTAAACACCATTCCCAATTTCGGCTCCTCAACAATATCGGCCCCCTCAGTTTGGGGCACATTATCATGTGGCCTAGACAGATCATCACTCCCCCCAATAACAGTATCCATACTTTTTCCAGTAGACTCAGGTGTGGGATCTTGGGTTTCATCAACATGGCTTGAACTTGCAGAGTGTAGACCACTCGAAGGGTTAAGATTCGACTCGCATGGGGGCAACGGGTTTCCCTGCAGTTTACACCATCAAAATGAAATAAATCAATTTCATACATGGTTAAAAATAAGTGCAAAATCTGCTTGGGTGAATTTATCACCTGACTAGTTTGTGTAGATGCACTGGCTTCAGGACGCTCGAAAAATGGGGGTAACCATGCATTTGGCATTGGTGGATGGCAACCATGCATATAGTTTGAAAAATCCGGGTAACATGGTATTGGTATCACCTACAGATTATGAAAAAAATGTGTATTAATATAGCTCACGTCATTTGGTTCTAAAGGTTTAATATTAGTACATAAATACATCGTCTCTTGGTTTAATTGAGATGTCACCTGGGTTGGTAGATTGGTTGATGGATTTGCAGTTGGAGACGTCGATCCCAGTGGATAGAATGGTATTGCTATCATCTGTGGAACAAAACCAGTCATGATAAAGTCACTTTCAGGAATTTAAGATAATTTGCTCAGTTCCATACCTGGGAGGGAGGATTTGTGGATGGATTTGTTGTGGAATCTGCTGTAGAACGTGTTATAGGATATGCATGGTCCTTCCCTTTCTCCATCTAAACAAAGCATTAGAAAATTCAAAAAATTTCTTCACTATAATTTTAATCAAAGGCAATAAAGTAATTACAATTCTTTTTAAAGCTGGCGACGTGTTCTCTGTTAAGTAAATTGGAATCAATCCTCCCTCCTTGGTTGTAATTATTTTAAGAGATATTAAAAAAAATAACTAAGTTTTAATTGTGTAAAGCCGGAAGAAAAATGCTAGTATGCTTTAACAAATGTTGCTAAAACATAACTGAATTACATGTATATCTAAGAAAGTTGATGAATTAAATGACATGCCTATACCCAAAAAAACAATTCTGGTACCTTAAGCATAACCATGTAATCATGTAGCAAAATAATAATATATATATTATTATAATTTGCAGAAAATATACAAAGTTCTCATTTAAGCATTCATATAATATTCAGTACATTTTGTTCTCATTCTCTTAACAATAACATTAAACCAAACATATAGTTCACCATTTCATAAAACAAAGCATTAAGGGGTCCATGAGGATAATTATTTTGACCGGTGGGAATAGTTCATGGTTAAGAATCCGTCTTCAGCTACAACCGAACATTAACATGCATGAACTTGGGAAGATAATAAATTAGAAAAGCGAAGGTTTTTACTAATTTTTATCTTACCATAAGCTAAAGTCTAAAAAATATTTGCCTTATTTAAATAAAAAAAAATAAAAGTTTGTTTCACCATGTCTAGTTGTACTTCGTATAACTCTGTTTTCATACTCCATGTAACTCTGTTTTCAAAAGGCAAAGCCAAATCCTTCGTTATTACAACAACCAGGAACTAAATGCAGTTACAGTTTTCCTTAAATAAGCAAGTTTATACCTTTCCAGGAAGTGGTCGCGCAGAGGACCTGGTGAAGCAGTTGACGTCGTCGCGCAAACGAGGAAAGTTCTGCAGTGGAGGTGCTCGCGCAGAACAGCTGGTTGTGCAGTGGAGGTGGTCGCGCGGAGCTGGTTCGGCAGTGGAGGTGGTCGCGCGGAGCTGGTTGTGCAGTGGAGGTGGTCGCGCGCGAAGGGGGTGGTTCTGCAGTGGAGATGGTCGCTCGAAGGTGGTTCTCGCGCAAAGGAGGTGCTCGCGCGGAGGAGATGGTGCGGATGAGATCGTCGCACGCTGGAGATGAGGCTGCTCGGTCGGGGAGCTCAGGTCAGGGTCGCTCGGAGCAGCTTCAAGACGTCCTGGGAGGGAAAATGCCAGAACTAGCGTGCGGAAGAAGTTTACGTGGGATCGTCCGAATTTTTTTTTTTTTTTTTTTTCTCCATTGCCACGTCATCATTAGTGCGCGAATCCGTCCGCAAGTGGCCTGCATGTAGAACTACTCTTAATATATTTCTCCAACGGGCTGCTTAGTTTCAAAATTCCTCTGTTAGCGCTAGTTTTGAAGTGAAAATATGAAATACTACGGTTAAAATGTATTTATGTTATGGGAATTTCTAGCCTTTGCTTGTTAGTCATTTTTTATATTATGAAGAATATGATTAATTGTTTTTTCCAAGAAAAAATTTGTTTGTGGTCGTGGGATATGCTGGCCGCTCAACCTAGTACAACTCGG
Source organism: Carya illinoinensis (assembly GCF_018687715.1). Taxonomy (NCBI): domain Eukaryota; kingdom Viridiplantae; phylum Streptophyta; class Magnoliopsida; order Fagales; family Juglandaceae; genus Carya; species Carya illinoinensis. Next base: position 23,887,137 of record NC_056763.1, read on the forward strand.
TTCCTGATTTTCATTTTTTATTTTCAAACACACATATACACACACATATATATATATACACACATATATATACTGTAGTTGGGCAACATTCAAGGGACGTTCATCCAATGTATAGAAATATTATTTTTAAGAATTAATATTGTTTTTATTAAGGAAAGATTTTTGATTAATAATGTAATGCTTTTAGAAAAAAAAATATAATTTCTAACATTAAATAGTAAAATAGACTTAAATTGGTTTTAAAGTATTTAAAATTAAAATCTTATTATTTACTACTGTATGTGCTCCTAGGTACGTGAAACAAAAAAAAAATGAACCTTGAAAAAAAATTGTGCAATGCAGGAAACAAACCGTTAACAGTAAAGTAACATGCAAAGTACATTTTCTTAATTTAATAAAATGATTATTTTTAAAAAGTGATATAATTTTTATAAAGAAATAAAAACTAAGGTTTTTATAAGATATTATTATTTGATTTTAATGTTTCATAATGAATTTAAATTGATAAATAAATAATATTTTATTGAAATAATTGTATTCGTAAATGTAGTTGGTAAATAAATTTAAACTTGATTATTTTATATTTCTCTTTATTTATAGAAGGAATGAATAGAAATTTTAAATCATATGTATAAATTTATATATAATATAAATTTATATAAAATATCATATATATATAATAGAATATATATATAATATATCTCTTGAATAAATGATCATCAATGCATGGGTTTCAGAATCGATACATACTACATGAACTTTAATAACTATAAATTTATTCATAAGTGATTGGAAAGAAAGAGATTAAAAAAATAAGAACTTTTAAGAAGAGAGAGAGAAGGGTGAGTCTGTGATTACCGAAATCATGCAGGAAAGTAATTAACTTTATTGTGATTCATGCAACTAACGGCGTTAACTTTAACGGTAAAACAACAAAAACCGTTAAACCAACAAAATTCCGTTAGATAGCCACATTATATATATACTAGGTCAAAGCAACGTGCAAAGCACGTTTGCTTAGTTGGAGCTAGCAAGCCTCATGTGATAATTGTCACATGCATTTGACTGTTTGTAATTTATATTTTGCTAGTATTTTCTTTTCAAGCTGAAAATACTGGAAGCAAGTGGTGCTTATTGAAGCTTTCGGCTTCTTGGGTCTGATTGCATTTGCAGAAATTATGATTTGCAAAATATGGTTGTTTCTTCACTGTGTGCACACACATACGTAAAAAAAAAGAAAATTTTCACTTTGCAAAATTAGTATTTGCAGAGAAAGTGAGGATAGTAGCATTTTAGTGGTAATTTGATATTTGGGTATTTGGAACTAATGTGCTTTCCCAATCCCCATTAAGTCAATTATTTAAAAAGTTATTTTTTATGTTCTTATTATTCTTTAATTTCCTGCAAGCTTATTTATTAAGAGCGGTGCTACTCTGCTCGGTTCAAAGAACCATTATATTTTATCAAGATGAAAAAATGTGAAATTGTGGAACACATAACAAATCAGGTTCATGTAGCCATCTTGCATGGAAAACTATGTTGGTGGTGTGAGACTTCAGACCATTTTCATGCTTATTGCAAGTGTCAGTGAGAAGTTAATGGAAAATGATGAATTCTCCATCACTTTCCTGGAACTCAATAGCTATTTCACCAGATGCTTTTGCTCTTCTAGAAACACTGCTATTTCCAAGTGATTGTTTAGAAGGAATCCTTTTTTTATACTTGGACCATAGGATACAATTATGGAAAGGACATCCTCCCTACAAATGGCATTTCTCAAATTAAAAATTGGTGTACAAGTGACCTCTTCTATATGGAAATAGAAAGTTTCTATGGACCATAATCACAACATGGTTATTAAACAAAATAATGTATCAAATCAATCATCTATGAAAACAGATTTCCTGCAAGTGTTTACCTATGTCCATTTCTCTTACTAAATGAAACCAATATTCCAAAATCATAAACATTTGAGGATGCTGGTTGGAAAATTTTCAGATCCTGAGACATATTTGATTGTGTGAAAGTGTTGATCAATCGAGAATATGTTTGGGAAAAAGTGGAGTAACGTGCAAGGCACGTTTACCCACCAATGTTTCACTGTCAAAAGTAGTAACCACTGGAGTACTAAAGCATATCAACAACCTTCTGTTTGCAAGCAGGATTTATACCCTGAATGTTTGCTTAGTACTTTGATATCCTTCTTTTAATACAAATAAATGCTATGAAAACATTGGAAGATGAAATTTTCTCGGCCCAGTGCATGGTGAAAGGAATTTTTCTCATTAATATAATATACAAAAAGAAACATGTTGAAAGAGGACAACTCTTTCTAACTTACACCTTAACAATTACTTGGAATCAAAACCAAAGAAAATATATTGCAACCAGATGCAAAACATGTATATCATAGCATCAACAGAGGTGTAGGAATTCCTAATTGCTAGACATTACAAACACTCAAAACAGTCATCCATGTAAATAATTAAAACTAAAACAAATATAACTGATATATAAAAATTAGAATCATTGTATAGATGCAAACCTCATAAGAAATAAAAATTCCTGCAACAAATTGTATTGCAGTTTCCATGAGAGAGAAAAATAGAAAGCACTACAGGCTTAATTTCCTTCACATACAATAGAAAGCACCAAAGCTGCCTGTTCCAAGAAAACCAGCAATTGCTATGAGAAAATACTACCAACCAGTCTGACAACACAAATAGATCTTCTTGCCCACCAAAAAAACCAAAAGAGAGAGCAAGAAAGGTGAAGTGAGATATGCATCAAAGTGGTGCCAGTTTTGAAAACCAGCTAAGATTGGGGCAGAAGGTGTTCTTTTAAGACCTATATAAGAATTATGCCTTCATGTCAATCTCATTCAACAAGCCCAGCAATAGGTATTATACAGCTTAGTGTCAAGTCAGACATCTTTTGTAGAATTCATTGAAAAAAGGAGCAAAAGCCTCTAATACTGTTGCCAATTCAGGCAAGTTGAAATTTCTACGTCTCACTACTCATGACTATCTTTTGCATGTGACTTCTTTCATATAATATCGTGCACGTACCCTCCCACAAACCAGGTGCATCTACAGACTTTAGTTCCTTTGCCAACTATGATAAAACTCATGCTTTCCATGTGTTACTTCTTTTTTGCCTCGAACATAGAGACCAAAACAAGGAAGAGCATAAACGCTCCAATTCTATTTACTTTTCTCTTACTTTTAAACAAATTCTCAGTCTGTTTCCCAAATCTTTGTAGGATCCAACGAGGCCAATCAAACTCCAAAAAGCAACTATCTTATCCTTTCCATGAATTTCCTAAAACCATATACTTCTTCCACCAACAAAAATTATCTTAAGATGATAACCTAAGGGAGACATATCAAAACTCTCTTCATTAGTTCCAAAAATACCTCACCCCAACCCAAAAAAAATAAAAAACAAGTCTCAACTTTACGAGGGAGCCAAAAGGCCCAAACCATCCCCATACAAAACCAAGCAGTCCTTGCAACTACAAGGATTGCCTTAAGCTCAAACACTTTGAAAATATTATAAATTCAAAGGGATTAAACAAACAAATTTACACTAATATAAACTCGCGTATTCTATCCGTCAGTCCTTCATTTCATCACTTAACAATTCCCATTTAATAAAGAATTTTGGTATAAAAACTATACTTTTTCTTCTACTTCATCAAGGTTTCTTGCGACCCAAATCGTCTCGTTCCCAAACTTTCTCAGGAACCAATCAGGTCAAGTAAACTTTAAAAATACCATAATATAGATGTTGACTCAAAAATCAAACTTGTCCTCGATTCCTCAGATTTCTCGGCAAACAAAAAAAAAAAATTTCTACAATCGCAACAATTAAATTAAGCCTTACGGATTTAAAAAGGCTTAGGGCTTCCTTAATTCTGGGAACAAATTAAAATACATTTTGAAGATAAAAAAAAATAAAGATAGAATATATTAAATATTACCGTCAATTGGAAGAGCTCGTAAGGGCAAAGGCCGACGAGGCAAAGGCGGCTCAAGTCGCAATTGTAGTACTTGCAGTTCACCTCCCGAACGTCGCCGTTCCGGTTCCCCCCATCAGCACGTCTAGCTGCTTCCTTATTGCATCCATGACATACCCTCTCAGCCTCTGTCGTTCTCTCTCTCCCTTGAGCTCTCGAGTTAGAGTGAGATTTGTAGGGCGTTTGCTTTGGGAAAAAAGGGCGCCGATTAGTTTCCTGCTGCTTCTTCTTCCTCTTTCCATTTCCATATTTTTCTTTTCATTGCAGGTCCATCCTCTAGCCATTTCCATGCTCAATTTTTAGCTCCATTTTCGTGCCATGTTTCTCCCCAAATCTGTGTGCTATGGGTTTCGGTTTTTATTGCTTCTCCTCTTCTCATGGTAATTTCTTCCTTCTGCTCTTGTGGTTCTTTTCTTCTCTTCATCGGTTATTGACAGTGCTTCTCCTCCTTTCTTTGTTTTATTTTTTTTTTCCTCTTTTTTTTTTTTTTCTCTCTTTTTTTTTTCTCCATTGTTGCAGGTTGGTCTGAAGCTTCGTTGCCCGTGAGTTTCCCTGCTTGCCACCTCCATTTATTTTTCCCATTTTCTTCGTGCTTTGTTTTTGACTTCAACATGCCCTATTTTTAGCCCAAATCATGAACTTCATTTTGAATATCTTGTTGATTTTTCGTTTCAGATCCAAAAGCAACAAATATATAGGCAACAACATCAAGAAAAAAAATTTGAAACCACAAAAAACCTAAAAACCTAAAAAATCGAAACCACTAATTTAACATTTTAGAATTAATGTTTCGGAAAGTATAAGATGGGTCATATGGTTACCAGTGGTAATGGAGGAATGGAGGCGCGAGACGGCTTTGGAGCGATGCTGAAGGATGGATTTGAACACTGGAGATTTTGAGGGTTGGCATAAGCTATTGACGAGGCACATCGGGAGCTCTGATGTGGAAGAAGAAGCGAGAGCGATGAAAACAAACAGGCTGGAAACGTTATTTTCCTTTCTCATAAATATTCTTTTACGGCAACAATAAGACAAGTGGAGTTCAATCACCCAGACGGATTTAACCGAGAGTTAACGGAAAATTATTAAAATTACTGTAACTCCGTTAAAACAATAAATTCCGTTTGATAGACACTTTTTATATATAGAAGATATATATATATATATATATATAACTATAAAGATATATATAATCTTTAATAATGTATTTCACCATGGTTGTTGCCTTCAAAGCAAACACAGAGCTATCCTCACGAGATTATAGAGCCTTGTAGCTGACAAAGGTAAATTAACATAGATTATGGGATTTTCTAAGCAAAGATAAAAATTGATCTACAAAGGTAAAAGTTGACCTAAACACAACACATTATATGCTTTATTTTCCAATTGATTAGTGCTTCCTGATTTGTGAGTATTTCATACATTTACAAAACCTTTTTATCTCTTCCACTATGAGTGGTAAAAATTTTGAATTTGGTCCAACTACATAACCAAATAGAGAAAACCTTAGGACCAGTCGGGCTTATAACCCCAAAAAAACAGCCCCCAATAGTGGATTGCCACGTACACTGCACACCCAACTTTCTGTGTGACCGCACTACACACAATCTCTCAACTATTCACTCCCCCTCCCCTCTCGCACGAAACGCCCTCTTATTCCTCTGAAATTTAGGGTCACCAAAAGTCCAAGATGTTGAAGAAGATGACCCAGAAGTGATCTTCCCTTTCTTGAGCTTCAACTCCCTGTTGTTGCCCATCTGAGTTTCTTTTCGTCTTTCTACTTTCTTTCCACCTATTTTTTTTCTTCCAGTAATTTATTTTGTATTTCTGCATGTAAAAGGGTAATTGGTGACTATTTTTTTTTTTGGTATAAAAAAACTGAGATTGCAGAAAATATTTTCTTCAAAACGGAGTTTGCTTACTTCGATTTTTCTTCATATTTTCTGTGTTCGGCAACTGGAGGTAGGCAACATCTTGATCTTGGGCAGTAGTGCAAAGAGACGGGGTTGATGGTAATTGACGAAGATGAAAAGAGGGGAAGAGTTCCCTTGGGGTTGCTATGGCTGAGTCAAAGGGTTTCCCCTCAGTCTCAACTCTGCCCTGGTAGACAAGATGAGTAGTTGGAAAAGTTTTGAGAGGTAATTTTCAGCTTGAGAAACCCTAACTTCGTAGTTATTTTTTCTGGGATGTATCTATGTCGGCTTCCAAGAACATTTTGTAAATGGGATGAACTAGGGATTCGAAGATTTTTCAATGGAATGGTTCACAATCGTCATCAGTTTGATGCTCTGATTTTTTGTTCAAAACAAAAGGTGATTCAAATTGGTTTGCATGTTTGGATTTGTGATTTGATTTGCTTTTGTAAAAATCCAACTTCATAGAATGTTGATTTGAGTTGATTTGAGGCATTGACAGTGGTATCAGGGATTGAGGCATCAATCTGGGGTAGAGACGAGGAGAATGATAGTGTAGAATCGCAGATTGATGGAGGAATGGTGGTCCGTGGGTGAGGTGTGACGTGATTGTGTGTGGGTGCATCTACTCTCTATTTTGTGTGATGTCTAACGTGACAACTGATAATAGGAGGGCTACTTTTCTAGGAAAACCAGTCGGACCGTTCAGAAGCATTTCTGAACCAAATATGGCCTCATTACGCTCAAGGGAGAGGTTGCTCGTCTGTGATGTGGAGGGCAAGAAAGGTCGGTCATCTTTATTTGTTCTTTTGAAGTGGCAAGCCCAGCGCCTGCCACACTGGTTTTAGCTAGCGAGTTAGTTATTCCAAAAGGGACTAGTGAGAGAGTTCCTGCCAGCTTCATCCGTACGATTTGGTGTGTTCTCAAGGCCGCCGAGCGATTATGGTTGTGCCCACGGCTGGGGGGCTCTATGCCATGCACACACCATAGTGCACTAATTACTTTCTTTTTTCTCTTTCCATTTTGTTTTAGACAAATCCTGCCATTCAAATTGTTCACCCGAGTATGGATCCGAGTACCTAACTATACCTAAACTTAAGTATGTGATGCTGCCCGGATACCCACCTGGGTTAACCCGGACTAGTACTTAGAAGAATCTAAGTTTTTGAAACCTAGAACCCAAGTACTCGAGTTGTACGCGAAAATCCAAATACCTGTATTTACAATCGTTGGGCATAAGTTATTTTTCTTTAAAAAAAATGGGTGGCCAGTACCAAGTTTTAATCCCAGTATCTACCTCATGTACCAACACTCGCCCTTGGATATGGATGGGTGGGTAATTCAATTATCAACCCGAATAACTGCCTCTGAAACTAGCTTTCCTAGTTGTAGAGAGGGTGGAAAAAAAAATAGCCCAAATGAATAGTGCTAGTTTTCACGCATTTTGATCTTCGATTCTTCATGGGTTGCAACTCCAATATTCGAGTCGTCGTGATGGATCCTAATCAATTAGCATTTAAAAAAAAAAAAAACTCTAGCATAAAGTGAGAGATATAAATATACAAACATGTCTTATAATATTTATTTATAATCATTTGAGCGAGTTTTTAAATGTTATAAGATTCACCTTATATATCCTCCTTCTCTCTAAAAGAAAAAAGGAGTAAACCATCCGGGGGCGGAGCCGTAGCTCCCCCTCCCTCCAAAAATCCCTTTGTTTGTCTTCTGTTAGTTTCCGCTCATCAATAAGCGTCGGTTAGTGGTGATCATGGTGGCTTGAAAGTCCTCACTACATGGTCAAGGACATCGGAGCCGTCTAACTTTTTTTCTTTCATTCGGACGTGATGAAGGCTTTTTATACGATGGAGGTGGAGGGCTTTGACGTCGTTGGGACACAAAGGGAGCCTTCTACCAGTTTTACGTCGTTGGAGCTTTTCTACTATTTTTACTTCATTTGAACGTGATGAAGACGTCTTTACACGATGGTGTGGAGGGCTCGGAGTCGGTGTTTGGCTGTGAACGCGTTTCAATTCAAAGAGGGACCATCATGGATATCCACATAGCTGGGCGTGGTGGTAAAGGGGAGGGTCTCAGTGTGAGTAGAGCCATGGTTTTATGAGCTCAGCAGCTACGGTATGCATGTAGTTTAAGGGTGTTACTGCGGGGCTTCAAGTGGCTCTGTTTTATTCATGGAAAACAGAGGTGTTTTTCGGGAGGCACGTTGGATTGCATGGGATTTTTAAGGAGCTTTCTGGGGTGAAGCCATGCGGTACTCATGGTGGAGATCCTCGTGGAAGGTGTTTGCTATTTTTCAGTGTTTATTTGTTTAGTTTTTCTGTTTTATGTTCTGTGTTTAGGGTTGCAAACGAACCGAATCGAGTCGAATTCGAACAGGGGGTCAAGAGCTCGTTTAGCATATATATCTACTCGAACTCGACTCGAGCTCGAAAAAGATTGAGAATTTCTGATCAAGCTCGACTCGTCTAGTGAAAATTCTGATCGAACTCGACTCGAACTCGAGTACAAAAAATACTTGAGTTGATACGAGCTCGAGTAGCTCGACTCGAGCTCGATTTAAATCAGACCCACAATTTTTTATTTTTTATTTTTGTTGGCTGAAATAAAAATGAGATTATTTCTCCTAATGAACTTTAACTAGAATTATGATAATATATATTAAATTGAGTTCTTAATGGTTATTAGACATAAATCAATGATTCATCACTTACCACAATATAATTAAAACTTACAAATAGGTAAAATAATAATTCCAACATATAAGATATCGTATCACAATAAATTACAATTTAAAATGGTAGATCACTAATTACAATTACAAAATCTAGCAAACTTACAAAAATAATAAATTATAATTTCAAATGATAAATCACTAATTACAGTTACAATTTCCAGCAAATTTACTAAAAGAATAAACTAAGTAGCTTCAAAAGCTTACAAACTTACAAATAATGCCCATTACAAATATAACACAATTCAATGACTTAGTTCTTAGTAGCTTTAGAGCTTGACAAATAATAATAAACAAAAAATTATTACAAATAAATTAGTAGATTGATAGAACAATATCAAAGCCTCCATGGCACACATTCAGAAATCTGACTAAAAATTAGACGAAATATTAAAAAACAAGCCCACTTACCTTTGTTTACAAATCTCTATCAAATAATAAATTCCATTTCTTTGATCACCAAGTACAAAAAGAAACACTACAAAATACCTTCTTATAATTATCCATATTTCTCCATTCAATACAATTATACTTTTACAAAAAACTAGGGCTGCAATTCAAGTAAGTCAGATATTCAATTAATGAAATCACCTAGATCCAAGCTTCCAAAAAATCCCAAATTCCCAACCTTGTCTAGTTGGACAGTTTCAAGCCTCCAACCTCCAATGAGTCAATAAGTTTGATCCACAAAAATAATTACAACTTTTGTCTTAAATAACATGTTCTATCATTGTTCCTTGTAGTATTTCTACTAGATCAATTCACAAAAAGAAAAAGAGATTAAAAACTAGCCAAATGCCAATCACCATCAACTTATAATGCAAAACACACACGATATAATTAGCAACATGATATAACAAAATAACAATTCAAAAATAAATAGCATTATACTAAAAGGCAAAAATATACAACTTGTCACTTGATTCCCCATCAAGGCAGTAAAATCTCCTCATAAGTTGGTTCTTCTCTCTAAAAAATGAAAGAAAAAATTAGTTAAGACAAGTTCTCAATAATTTAAGACAAGTTATAGATGGCAATAAAAAATTATTAAATAAAATTATACTTACATTCGATGATTTTTTCAAACCATGAAGTACCTAAACCCAGTCAGCCCCAAATAATAACATTTCTACTGTTTCAACAGACATTGATGCGCGATAAGGATCAATTACTCTACCACCAGCACTAAATGTAGATTCTGAAGCCACTGTAGTAATTGGAATTGACAAAATATCACGTGCCATCTTAGATAAAATGCGGTATTTTAGATCATTAACCTTCCACCACTCCAAGGCATCAAAATGTAAATCTGAATCCTCACTACAAATATAGACACATTCCTCTAAATAAACATCCAAATCAGATTTCACTGGACGAATGGTATCATTCTTTCTAACGAATGATTCAAATATAGACTTGCCACTCATCACATTCTTCCCCACAACATTGATAGAGCCACTACAAGAAGAACCTATGTCTCGAGCATTTTCATGTCCACTCGACTCCACATTAGCTAAATTATAATCTTCAGCATACTCATCATACAGCTCATATAAGATTCTCAAGATGGTGTCTATGTTTTTAGTGGCTTCGGGTTCTGAATAAATTATTGGAAAATAAAATTGAACCAGCATCATCTTGAACCTTGGATCCAAAACAGCAGCCACTGCCATAAGCAAATTACATTCCCCCAATATTTATCAAATTTTGTATTCATCTTCACAACCATTGCTCGTATGTAATCATTTAGGTCAAGAGACTTCTTGTTCAACACCTCTTTTATTCTCCATACCTCAGGAAGGAATAAGTTAGTAGTTGGATACTCAGTTCCTGAGATAATGTTTGTAACCTCATTAAAAACTGCCAAAATTTGACAGACATTTTCCACTTTGGTCCAATCCTCAACACTTGGAACATAATTAAAGCCTTGATCTCTATCTCCATATCTCGGAAAGACTTCCCTAAACTCTAAGGCTACAGCTAGCATTAGATAAGTGCTATTCCATCTGGTAGGAACATCCAAAAAAAGTTTCTTGCTTGGTAATTGCAATTGTTTTGCAATATCACTAAACTGCTTGATACGAGCTTCTGATGCAACCAAGTACTTCACCCCTTCTCGAACACAGTCGACAATTTCACCAATCTCACTTAGTCCATCTTTGACCAATAAATTTGTTATATGTGCGCAACAACGCACATGAAAAAGCTGCCCCCCGATAGATAACTTCTTTTTCAAACTGAAAACATCTTTGAGAACCCTTAAAGCTACATCATTATATCTAGCATTGTCCACTGTTATTGTAGATACTTTGTTCTCAATTCCCCAATCAATGAAACACTTTTGAAGAGCATCAGCAATAATAACCCTGTTGTGTGGTGGTGGGACATTACAAAAATTTAAGACTCTTTTTTGTAAATGCCAATTAGGATCAACAAAATGACAGGTAATAACCATATATGAGATCTTTTGACCTGAAGTCCACATGTCGGTTGTTATACTGACTTTATTCACACCTCTCAATATTGTCTTCAACTTCTTTTTCTCAATCTCATAAGTGGATTGACAATCATTTCTAGCTGTAGTACGACTTATTTTTTGCCAATAAGGAGTATTAGCTCTCATAAATTTATTAAACACCACATGTTCCATCATGGAAAAAGGATACTCGTGATAAAGTATCATGTGAGAAGCTAGTTCTCTTACCTTTTTCATATCATACGAGAAATTTTTTACAAGATTCACACATTCAGAACTCTTCATGTCAATAATCAAAACCTTTTGTCTCTTAGAAGCAGCTATGTGTGGAAGACAACTAGTCAAGTGCCTATGAAAGTGAGTTGTAGAACCTGATGAAGAAATAGACAAGAGATCTTTGCAAAAGTTACACTCAGCCTTCTTGACACCATTCTTCTCCACTATTTTAAAATCTTTCCAAACTGCAGAAGTTTTCTTCCTAGGCTTCCTTTGGTATGCATATTTTTGGGGATCTATAGGGGCACTTGGGTTTTCTTCTCCACCAATAATACCATCAACTTCATTATTCCCATCATTACTATCACACTCTATAGCATTAAATTCTTCTATACCAGTAATACCATCAACTTCAATCTCTACCAGTGGACTTGCAGATGAGCATTCAACAGTTGGTACTTGTTCAGACATGTCTAAACAAAAAATTTTATGCAAGTAGTGGCAATGTTAGACACAAATATTGCAGATTAATATTTTTTTAAGAAGAAAATGTAGCTACAAATAGCTAGAGTAAAAAAATAAAAATAAAAGATGTCTTCGCTCAACAAGGCGCTCGAGCGCAGTGTCGAGCGTGTGTCGAGCGTTCAACTCTGCCTGAGTTCGCTCGACACTGAGCTCGAGCGAACTCAGGCAGAGTTGAACGCTCGACAAGCGCTCGACACTTCGCTCGAGCGAACTCAAGCAGAGTTGAACGCTCGACACGCGCTCGACACTACGCTCAAGCAAACTCAGGCAGAGTTGAACGCTCGACACTGCGCTCGAGTGAACTCAGACAGAGTTGAACGCTCGACACGCGCTCGACACTGCGCTCGAGCGAACTCAGATAGAATGTGTCGGTAGACCTTCGCTTGACACTTCGCTCGAGTCAATGTTCCAGATCTCCCCCCCCCAACTTCACAACAGCAGAAGCAAATCCAAATGTTTTATCATTATGGAAAAGGTAAAGCTATAAGAATTATCAAATACCAACTTAAGAATCTTAAAACAAAATGGAAATTTGTTAACTTAAGAAAGCAAATCCACAAGAAAGCAAATCCATTCTCAAACCTGTGAAGTATGCAGCTCAGTAGCCCCCATAAGAAAGCTCTACTTCTTCAAAGCCCAACAGCCACCATCAGAAAAGCTCTACCTCTAAGACGATTTGGCTCTTGGCTTTGGCTCCGGTTGATGATGAAAAGAATAAGAAGAAGATCACTCAATCTACAAAAGAAGATGAATCCGCTGCTTCAAAACCCTCTGCTTTTGTTTTCCTTAGATATATTTCACTGGAAATCAGATTAATGAGGAAGAAATATAAAGGGAAAAGAGGAAATCCAAACAGAGCATCCTACATGTGAGCTTCATCTTAAAACAGAGCACTATCACACAGAGATGTTTGTGTAACTGTGTTAGCTTCGGCCTTCATCTTAAAACAGAGCAGTACCTCTTACCAATACAAAAACTACCGAAGAAACAGAGGAACTGGAACTGGAACCGTGCTTGCTTGATGAGCTGAGGAACTGGAGTTTGGAACCGTGCAAGTTTGGAACATTTCAAGTCTGTAGATGGCACGCTTTCTCGCTTTGCAGTCTGACTTTTGAGAGGCTCGACGGCTATCCATCTTCTCAAGCCGTAAACGTCCCACCAAGGAACTGTTGGGGAATAGCGCCGTGCAAATAACCAAAATTCAAAATAAGGGAAATAAACAAACTAAACCCGCTAGGTGCTAAACAGTCTAAAAGGAAAAGGAAAAATATTCTAATATATTTGAAATTGTACTATTTTATTTTTCTATAGAGTCATGAATTATAAACTAAAATGTAATTAAAATTTTTATTTTTGTCAAGTACTTTTTTATTATTTTTAATCACTAAGAAAAAAATTAAAAAATTAAAAAATTTCACTACTAGTCACTACTAATAATGAAATAAATAAAAATGCATATGGCATCAAGAATGCCTAATACATTAAAGTCATTTAAAAAATTCCATAATAAAGCTATTAATTTAATATTAAAGTATTCAATTATCCTTAATATAATATTAAATATAGCCAAATAATCAAAATATGATTAGTTAAGAAAGTGTCACAATCAATTAGAGTTGTTTATTTTTATAAACATTTAATTACAATAATACATTATTATTGTAAAATACTAAAACATGTTACTTATACATAAACTTAAACTAACAACATATATTATTTTATATATATATATATATATTACTTAACATATATATAAAGTATAAAAAATAATATATGTATAAGTATAAAATATATATAATAAAAGAATACATGTAAGTATATATGTAAATATATATTAATATATATATATGTATAAATATTACGAGTACTGTGACGAGCTCAAAACGAGTTGAATCGAGTTTATACGAATATTGTTCACGAGCCTAAACCGAATCGAGTCGAGATTATACGAGTTTTGCTCGTTTAATATTCGAGCCAATATTAATGTTCACGAACAACTCATTTATTAAATGAACCGAGTCCGAGTCGAATTTATACGAATCGATCTCGAATTGTTCACGAGCGGCTCTGTTCATTTGCGGCCCTATCTGTGTTCATTTGTAGGCCTTTTTCTTTCGTTTAGATTTGTATTTGCTAGTACTGTTTTGCATTTTATTTCATAGCACTGAAAATAAGGCCCTCGACAGCAGTGGGTAGAGGGGAAGAGTACCATCCACCGCGGCGTCCAGGGTGGCTTAGCTTGCTGTCGCAGGTTTTCAGCGGGAGGTGAAAACGTAGTGGTGCTGCTCAGAAGCTTGCTGCACGTAGCTACTCAAAACGGAGCTGCTCAGAAGCTTGTTGTACGTAGCTTGTACGTAGTTACTCAGAAGCTTGCTGTACGTAGCTGCTGTACTTTGCTGCGCAAAACGGTTGACAGTGAAGCAAAATGTTTTTTGCTTAGAGAATGGGCAGATGCGTTGTCGGGGCATACGGGTGTGATGTGCTATAGTGCCGTAGTCATACGTACAGTGTAGCGGCTGGAAAATTGAAAAATTGATGAAAAGCCCACGTTGTGGGGGCCATTAGTGTTTTTACCCGAGTGAGGTAATGAGCTGCTTGATCGGACACAATCTGGGATAAGAATTGATTGAGAGTGGCGGGCGATGTTATGGCTGGTGATCGTATGATCGGTCTCTATAGTAGAGGTTGTTTGTCCATGCGTGAGCTGGGTGCTCGTGTCATTCAGGGCTCATGCAGTCGATGCCTGCGGTAGGTGTGATGTCGGGGTTCAGGCTGGTGCTTGGGGTTTTGTTTTATGTTTTATTTTGCATTGTAGTTTGATATTAAGTTATTAATATCATAGAATAAACTATTGGACTTGGGGTCCATAGTATCAGCGTGTTGTACTCCATCTTCCTGGGAGGATGGAGGGGGTCTTTCCTCTCTGTTAATACAAAGCGCTATCTTCTCTCGCTTAGGAGAGGTTCAGAGGTTAAGACAATGTCTGTTACTATGTGTGCGGGAATGCTTCAGAGCAGATGCGTAAGTTGGCTTATAGTCTGATTTTTTCTGTATTGATAAGTCACACTTGTAACTTCGATTTATTGAATAAATTCAATGATCTACTTTCAAAAAAAAAAAAAAGATTCACTTTATATATGAATCTCTCTTCCACACTAGATTCTATAGAGAATAGAGTTTCCATTATAATATTGGTTGTAGAAGTTTGGGTATACGGGCAATGTTTGTGGGTTGTGGTGTTTACTGTTGAGCCATAATTTTTAATTATTAAGAAGCTTGGGGATTAAAGTTGTGGAGATAAATAAAAACTTAAAATTTTAAAAAAAAATTACTAAAATCCAATTCTAGAATCGATACCAACTGTTATTAGTTAGTTTGACTCAATTTGTTTTTAATCAACAAGAAGAAACGATACTTACAATCGTGAATATGTAAGTCCAACACAATCACTTTACAAAAAGAAATAAGTATAGGAGCTATATGAAAAAAAAAAAAAAATTTAATAATAAACCTCATTTTTTTTTAAAAAGACTGTACAATACTTATATACTTTACAACTGTACGTAGTATTACTAACTAATTTGCCCATAAAAAGCTAGCTAATACTAACTAATTTGTTTAGTGATCAATTCTAAGTTTAAGCAAATGTGGGTTCAAGAGACAAACTCATAAACCAAAATATTTTTTTATCCACAAAACTACTACGTGAGTGTCTAGTTCCATCAAGCAATCAATTTCCAAATGAGAGGGATATGTCATGTGTTAACCTCATGAAATCCTGCGAGCACTCGTTTGGATATTTAGAATATTTTAAAATTTTATAAATAATAATAAAATTGTTTGAATTAAAATATTTTATTAAATTTTAAGAAATATGAGAAAAATTTTTGAATAAAAATATTATAAAGTTAAAAATATTATTTAAATATAATTTTTTAATGTTGTTTTTGTTTTGAAATTGGGAAAAGATGTATCTCTTTTTTTGATTTGTTTAAAAGTTTAGAGAAATTGTATTGAGTTTTGTACTTAGATAATAATTATATAATGATTAATAAAAAAGTTGAATAATTAAAATTGAAAAGTATTTTATGTTTAAATAAAATTTAAAAAAAAAATTGAGAATATATGAGAACGTGTCATGTTTGCCAAGCCTAACTATAAGTTTCATAAACCAAAAACAAAAAACAAGTGGCTCAACTTATTCGATTTATACAAGAACAATGCTACAAATCATCTACTATTCATATCACACACTCCACACTTATAGTTTTTCATAGGATGTGGGAGTATTTTTCAAATAGTATATGGATGTTTTTCATAAGGTGTAGGGTGTAGATGGTGAATAGTGACTGATGAGAAGAATTATTTTTTATAGAAAGTGATTGGTTTAATTAAATGGTGTGCGCTTGCCAAGCCATGGGAGTGTGGATGGTGAATAGTGACTGATGAGAAGAATTATTATTTATAGAATGTGATTGGTTCAATTAAATGGTATGCGTTTGCCAAGGGGTGTGGATGGTAAATAGTAACTGATGAGAATAATTATTCTTTATAGAAAGTGATTGGTTCAATTAAATAGTGTGCGCTTGCCAAGCCATAGGAGTGTGGATGGTAAATAGTGACTGATGAAAAAAATTATTCTTTATAAAAAGTGATTGGTTCGATTAAATGGCGTGCGCTTACCAAGCCATGGATCTAGCACATAGAATGGACTTTTAGATCATCATATATATATATATATATATACCAAGCTACTTTGTTCAAAGTTGGAATCACATATGTGTAACATTTATCCTGATATTATATATGACTTCGAACCAATAAAATAAAGGTACCATTTATCTTGATATTTATTGTCCCTAATATATAGTTACAAAATTGACATGACATTAATATTCTACGGGAATTTTGTAAATGTAATTGGGGACGACCGACAAATTCAAAATGAAGAACCTAAACAACCAACAATTAATTAATATTCAACCCAAATGTATGAAAATGCTTGCTTCAATTTGGTCGAGAAGAGGAATATCCAATGAAGCTTATGATTTGATGATCCCCATAATCTTAAGGTAGAACTACTGCATGCATCAGTCCACCAGCTGGGATCTACACTCAAAATCCACCATCAGCTGGTTCAACTTCTTGTTGCTTATTCTCTGTTGGATGATCCTCATAACTTGTTCATGGCTGTTAAAAAACAACAAACCATGTTGTCATGTTAGAGGACAACATGGTAATTTGATCGTCCTTAGAATGTGTAAGGCTGCAATTTATTTGGAAAAAATATAGGGTTTATTTGAAAAAAAAAAATTATTTTTCTTTTACCGATTTCACTTTTTTAAATTAATTGTATGAATCTTACCCATTTTAAACTTATATCTAACATGAATCCACGGAAATTACGTGACATACCCTTGAGGTAGCGCAGGAGGAGTAGTAGGATATGCTAACATCTGCACGAGCTTAAGGCCATCTTCATGCCGGTTAATGACATGGTTGAAGCATAAATACCGACCGTGGGACGAGATGTTTTCAAAGACACAAATGTGGGCATCCACCAAAAAATCAAGATCAACGGTCACGAACACCCCGTCTTCATACATCTCAGCCGCACCTTTCAAATACGGGTGAGTGATGGACAAATCAGGACCGCCCATCAGCAACCCAGCATTGAGGGATACCATATTCACTCCTCTGTCCATTGCCAAGGCCCATGCTGTCTTCTCCGCCACCGTTTTTGACAGTCCGTGCCACAACTGTTCATGGTTTTTTTTTTGTTTTTAAATTTTAATAATCAATAATTAATTATAATTTGATAAGCAATTTATATCTACTAATTGTCTGGAAGGTTTTTTTTTTTTTTTTTTTTGGAGAAAATAAATCCATCTATTTGAAATTTGTTAAAAGATGAGAAAAAAAAAAATCTAAATAAATCGAATTTGACATACCTTGAATTTACGACACAAATTGACGTCACTCCAATGT
This sequence comes from Carya illinoinensis, assembly GCF_018687715.1. Taxonomy (NCBI): domain Eukaryota; kingdom Viridiplantae; phylum Streptophyta; class Magnoliopsida; order Fagales; family Juglandaceae; genus Carya; species Carya illinoinensis. The sequence continues at coordinate 23,905,022 of NC_056763.1, forward strand.
CTCTCGTCTAGATCAGATGCCATGGATTTACGATCGTCTCTCCAAACGACTGCCGTCGCGGAGGACGTGAAAATCACTTTCTCAATCGATTCCGTCTGTGCACAAGCTTCCAGCACATTGTGTGCTGCCCTTACCTCCACTTCCACCATATGTTCCTGCACCCCCAAAAAATAATGGATTTTAGATGCAAGAATTTTTTTCCTATCTTTTTTTTTTCTCAAGTTTTCACACTTTTGAGACGGGCAGCATTTGGTTATCAAGCCTAACTCAATTCAGCTCAATTCAACTCAACTCATCATTATAATTTTTTCAACTTCCAATACAAAATATAATAAATAATTTAAAATTTTCAAATTCTAATTTAACTTTATCAAATTCTAAAATAATAATAATATTAAAAAATAATATTTTAAACTTTTATATCAATTCATTTCAACTCAATCCACTATCTAAACTGGCTTGCATGAAGGTAGAATAACTTTCAATTACATAATGTTTTTTTAATAAAAATGCAAGCAAGAATAAATTAATCACAATAATTTGATAATGTATATTTAATTATAAAATTATTTTTATTATAAAATAAATTTAATAAATCATATAAAATTATATCAATTATTCCTTATCACTTTTATAAAAATGCCAACTTGCCTTTGAAAAAGAATTTGGTGGGCTTGCTGATATGAGTCAGGTTGCCAGGTGCTGGCCGGTCTTGGGTTTTACGTACATGTTATGCTACTACATGGGCCGGCGGGATAAAATGTAAATGTACTAGCTAGATGTGACCAATATTGTTGCAAATAGATAACTTCTATGTTCATGAGATCACAGAGAAATTAGAGCATAACTCAGGCAATTGTATATGCTGCTGCAATGTTAATTAATTACTTCACGTGGGCAAAGGGTCACTCGGAATCTCAGATTATTCGAATGTCTTGAAAACAAAAAACAAACAAGAACTACGTACTAGATAGGATCTCTGCCTTCTTTTTTTTTTTTTTAAGATTTTGTTTCATGGTAAAGTTATCGATCGAATAACGAAGGGAGCTAGCAAATTGAAGAAGAAAATAATTGAGAGCTTAATAAATAATTACATCATACGCAGGTTGGTCTTGTGGCGGCTCAAACGCGTAGAACAAGCCAGAGCAGCCTTTCAAAGCATCGATTATGCTCTGATAGTCGAAAGGATCCGAACGGAAAATCTTCAGCTTCGTGTTATCACAACAAAGCCTATTCAACTGCGATTCATCTGATGAAGAATCAAACGCAAACCCAGGCCAGTATAAGAGAAAAGAATTAAATATATATCAGAAGAATTAATAGCAAAAGATATGGGGTTTGAGATAGCAAATTAACCATGGTGTTGAACCGTAGCGTGGATAGTATAGCCTCTCCGGAGAAGGCGCTGGACCAGGGTAGAGCCCAGGCGCCCTGAGGCGTTCATAACGCAAACTGTACTGTTTGACGTCTGCTGGAAAGAAGCTGGCGCCATTTTTGGCTTGAGATCAGACAGAGATAGAGAGAGAACAAAACGTCTGGGGCTTTTATAAGTGCAAAGTACTCACAAGAAAACTGAGCACATAATTGTCGTTGGGCTCGTGGACGGTCAGAGACCGGCAGAGATGTTTGTTTGGGGGGGGGGGGGGAGGGAAAGAGTGGCTGGCATTCAAAGAGCGTGGTGAGTAGATGGTTTGGCAAATGGCAAGCGTATCATGTGATATTATTCATGTAATTATTAGAAGAAGAAGAAAAGTGCTGTTTGAGAGAGAGAGAGAGAGAGAGAGAGAGAGAGATCAATCTAGTAATTAGGTGCACGAGCGATGAAATGTTGTTTGGTGGGAACGTGTGTTTCCAGATGACCAGCTACGCAGCCACACATTGGCACACCTACTCATATAATTACCGCTAGAAGAACGTCAGATTTTTCTGTACAAGGACGTTGATGAACTAAAACTCGTGTTACTGCGACGCCTACACGTACAATTAAATAAATATACGTGATCATTCAAATTCTATGTTCGCACCTAGTTCTTGATAACCTGAATGCACTTTGGGACACTTTGGGTATTTTAGAATTATATTAATAATAATAAAATACTCAGTAAATAATAATAAAATAATTTAAATGAAGATATAATTTTATTAAATTTTGAAAAAGAAGATAGAAAAAATCGAATTAAAATATTAAAAAATTAAAAAAATTGTTTGAATATAGGTTTTTAATATTATTTTTATTTTAAATTTTGTATTGATTTTTTTATTTTGTTATTGTGTAAAAGTTATTATGAGATTAAAGAAATTTTAAATTTATTTTATATATATTTAATATGTTTAAGTGATATTTAAGAATAAAATTATGAAAAATTAATTTTAAAAAGTCTCATCCCGTCACTCAAACGTACCCTAATCAGACAGTGATCGATCATTTTCTATACTTATCGTAATATTCCAAGATTTCTATTGGCCAATGGTCAATTCCTGAGAGTTAAAATATAAAAGTTCTCATTTTTTTCAGTCAACGTTTAGGGATATGATGACGATCCTCGTATTTTCCTCGTGAGAGATGGAAGAGAATTAGGACAAGTCATGTGATAAAAGAAACAAAATTTAAAAAGACGATTAATGACATTTTCTTTCTCTTACGTTATATTGACGTACAATATACATGCTTATAATATTTTGATGGCCACAAATATATTCATCCGAAATTGTCGCGCAGTTGTCTAGACATACGGGGCAGATGCATGAACGTATGCATGTTCATTTCCTCGTACCACCGGTCCACCAGGCGCCAGTCCCGTGATATTGGCCCAGGCTAGCTGTAATTTATATTGTCGTGCAACTCCATCGAACCACTCATTTTGAGATCCCATTAGAAATTATTTTTCTTTCAAGTCTTTTTTTTTTTTTTTTTGGGGATAATAATAACCATGCTGTTCTATATTGAGTCTATAAAATAAGAATATCTCCGGTGCTATTTTTTTTTTTTAATGAGAAGAATTGTATTTTCAAAAAAATTTCATAAAAATAAATTTATAAATTAACATAATTTTATATGAAATATTAGATTTAATTTATTATAAAAATAATTTTATAATCTAACAAACTACATTAAGGCCTAGTTTGAAACTGAGACTTAATTGAGATCAATTCAGTTTAATCTAATTTTAAACTGAGTTTAACACCAAACACACAACTCTCAAATTACTAAATTTATCTCAACTCAAAATCTCTTTATACGTGAGACCAAAAAAATTTTCAACTCAACACATTTTTACACATGAGATTTACAACTTTTTTCAACTTCTTATAAATATTAATAAATTCATCTTAACATCCAAATACATCTAAATTCATCTTAAATGGACAGTATAAAAATTACTCTACCATCTTAACTCACTATTATTAAACTCAATTCTTCTCAACTTAGCTCAACCTTCAAACGGGGCAATTACGTCAGTTTGTGATCAGTTTATATTTTTTAATTTCTTTATAACTAAAATATTTCACTTTTTTTTTTAATAGATCCTTAATTTCCTATATTCGTGTTTTCAACGTTCCCTAATTTCAAAAGTTACAAATTTAAAAGATTGTTTTCACCAAATTGTGTCATGTTGTGTGTCAAAAAAATAGATTGTGTTGACCAAGTAATATTTAAGGATGATCTATTATTCGTCCTACGTTTCAGCTATCCATCATCGGCGCTCACAAGTCACAAAATAGTTGTGGTCGGTTTCATTACTGTTGGCGGTATTTTAATAATCAAAAGTATATAATCCATCGAGTTGGGTGATTTAGGTTTAGAGTTTTAAATCCATACGATTTATTTGAACGATCTAAACTTCGATCTAATGTCTTTTATAAATATTTTTTTTATCGGCTGCCATTAATTGAGATTTGCATAGTTATTTATTCATTTCCTCTTTGAAACGGTGGGTCCAACATAGTGAGTTTATCGAAAGCTAATAAAGAAATGACACGTCAGTTAAGCATGTAGAAATATTTTGAACCGCATCACACAATAGTAAAAGATATGAAATCCTGAAAACTCACCTAAAAAAATCCCTTTGTGACAAATGTTGTCACTGCAACTAGAAAATTCCTTGCCGCAACCTTGGGTTTTAACCAGAAAATTCATTCAACCCACTTTGGCACTATTGAAGAAACTCCAAACCAAAGTTTAAAAAATAAATAAATACTAATAAATAAAAAATAAAAAGGTGAAAATGTACAGATTGATTGAAATCTTTATGAGGCAATTCGAAGATATGAAAATGGTGGAACTCTGATATAAATGAATAGTAAAGTAAAGGGAGATGGAGATGTGACTACAATTGTAATTTTTTCTTTGCACATCTTCTTTCCCACTCTATTTGCAGTCTATCTTCATCTGCGATCTTTCTCTCTAAACTTCTTTTTCAATCTCTTGCTTGTGCTTCTATCTTCCATTAACTTTTTTCTCTTTCTGCTTCCATTAGGTTTCGTGCAAAGGAGATACAGGGGTTTGAATGAGAGAAAGAGAGAGAGGTGGGGGTGAAGTAGGAGACTCGAGAGAAGAAATGTTTCACACAGAGCGAGAGAGGGGGGGTGGGATGCAAAGAATGGGAAGGGGGAAGAAGAAATTGTTTTTCCTCTAAACTGCATCATACAATAGTTTAGATGTGAGGTATTCATGATAGGTTTTAACAGGACTCTATTATTTAGTAAAAAACGGACATAATTGTGTGAAATTTTTCTCTTATTTATCTATCTACAAATTATTGACATGCATGCCTATCACTACCATGTTAGATGTTCTTGAGTTGGAGATGGCACAGCCATATCTTAGGGTTAGGATGCCAACCTGATCATCCTCTTCGAGAGTACGGTTAGGCCCTTCGAGGTGGATCGGCTCACCACCCTTTAAAGAATGGCAGACATTCCTTGTCCAATGATCAGGAATTCTGATAAAATGATTATATAAGGTTATTCTACCCAACTTTAAAAAAATTAATGAAATGACATTAATTTGTAACTTAATTTAATATAATCATGTGGAATTATAATCCTATTACAAAGTAGTAGCGAATAGAGTGAGAGATGAGAGAGAGATGGGTGGCATAAATTACAAGTCCAGGAGATGAGAGAGAGATGGGACAACCAGACAGAATAGAGGCTGGTAGAGAGAGACCGACGTGCAATTGCAACATGAGAGATAAATAGGCCAGCGTAGAGAGAGAGAGAGAGAGAGAGAGAGAGAGAGAGAGAGAGAGAGAGATGGTGTGACACTGGTAGAGGAAATGAAGAAAGGGAGAGGAGAGACTTGGCCTATTATGACTTTAGCACTAATCTAAAACAATGTCGATTCATGTTATTAAATCAAACAATGTTGTTTATTATTATCATTTTTCTAAAACTTAGTTATAAAATGACTCCATGTAACTTATTTAAGTTAAACAATATCAAACCAGAACTGAACCGAATGATATTAGTTTTTATGATTTTGGATTGTCGGTGTAAGGAGTTTTTCCCCTTCTACCATCAGGCCTTGCCATGAGCCAACCAGGGGGCAAGAAGTAGGGCTCATGGCCCGACAGAAAGGGGTCCCTTCAGCCCACCCCAAGGGTAATATCCAAGGAAGGGATGCGCCGACCAGACAACTTCTCGAGCGACGCCTGACCTTCAAGCAGATATCGCCTATCACTATCTCCATTTTCCTTTGGATCTTTATATTTATCTTGGGATGCATAGTAGACCCTTTTTCCATTTGTCTTGCACTCTTCTAAATATTAGCATATCAACAATTAAAATTCCAGTTTAAATGCCATTGCAATGTGTAGGTAGTTGAGCTCTTTGGTTCGTTCAAAGTCATGCCTAGCTTTTACGGAATCCTCTCTAATTTCTAGACCCTAATCCAAAGGTCCTTCAAGAAGACATGAGAGGGTAGCATATAGGTTCAGTACCTGTTCGCATGGACAAGAGAGAAGTAAGGAGGAATCTTTAATTCTCTAACATAGTTTCATCAACGGGTCACAGGAATAGTCAATAGGATAAGATCAGACGGAGAACCATGCAGCATTAATGGTAGCCCAACCCAAGCCATGCGCCGCATTAATGGTGCCGCCACAAAGGCACGGAGCATTAATAAGATTGATAACAAAGAACAATGATGAGGACAAGGGTCCTATGGGAGCAAAGATGATCTATCCCCCTCAGGCACTAGTATAAATAACCACTCCCGAATACGAAGAAGTTTCTCTGGCTCTCTCTATTTTTCTTTCTGAATTTATTTACAAACATCCAAAAAGTCTTTGCTAACTTAGGAATTGGAGGCTTCTCGACCCCATGCCACTCTCCTCAAGTCTCATCTTTTTTGTATTTTATAGGCCCAACGTCGAAGATTTGAGTCGTTAAAACTTGGCTCAAAGACTTACAAAACATAACGTTAACCAATTTTTCACAGATTCTAATTTTTTTGTTTAACTTTAATTTTTTAAAACTTGATAAAACATATTTATTGAATTTGAGATCAAAGAGGAACCGCCAAACCGGGCATAATTGGAGACATAAGACGTCATAATTACTTTCCGACGCTTCGTATACCCAATACGGTCTCAGACACCCACTTCCTCTCAAACTGCAACGACGGCCCGAATTATGAAGACCGAGCCGCAAAACCCACAGGGGCTCGTGATATCCGCTACCGAAACCATACGATCATTCCTCTCCGGGGCCTCCAAAGATCCGCACCTTTCTCCGGAGCTCCAACAGATTGCCTTTGATCTAACTTCTCAATGCAATGTTCCGTACAAGTCGCTTCGAGCTCTCTGGTTCGCGTCCCAGCCCTACACCCGACCCGCTCTGATCCAACTCTTGTCCGGGTCCGAGTTCGTCTTCACCAGCCCCAAACCTAGAGAGAAGGTAATCCGATTCTCGATTAATGTTGTTTGGTTGCTACGGAATTCTACTCTGCGTTTTGGCATTAAATGGTATCACATGAGAAAAGAATTTGATTATGGTTATAGGTTCTCTTACATTTTCTCCGCAATCGAAATGGAGCGTGAGTTTTTGCTTGGTTGCTGTCTTGCTGAGAAAACTTAGAAACAAATGTTATCGAATGAACTTGTATTGTTTCCTTATTTTCAGAGTATGTCTTATAGCTGACAAACATGAGGAAATGAAAATACAATTATTTTTATATTTTAGCCTGTCAAATTTGAAAAACTGTAGTTAATTCCATTCTAGTGTGATTTTTTAGTTTAATCAAAATACTTGCTTATCGGTTTCGGTTCTTTCTTCTTCTTCTTTTTTAAATATCAGAGTGAAGAATTGAAAGCGAGGCTGAGTAGGCTTGCGGAATTAGCAGAGAGGAACGCGTATCAAGAGCTCGTTAAGGATATTACGCCGAAGAAGGATCCTGAGCCTTTCTCTTCTTACAAGGATCAATTGGGCTTCGGTAAATTTTTTTCCCCTTCTTTTTCTTTTTCTTTTTTGTAAGTAATTGAGTTTCAATAAATCATGAACATATAAAAGCTTGAAGTGGCAATTGGGAAATATTCTTTTCACTCGGTCTCTATGATCTTATGGACATTGATAAAATAAATTGCACATTTTCTGGAAGTATCGTTGTCTTTATTTAATGAAATTTTGATAATGTAGTGTGATATCTCATCCAGTTTTATGTGTAATATACTAGATAGGTAGATCAATGGAGGTGATCTTAATATCCTTTGAATTGGCGTACCCTTTTGCTTCCTCAACTGTTTAAGGATGGAATTCGGCCATATGTTGTTCTGCAATTGCTTCAAGTCTTTATTTTTAATTTTATTTTAGTATCTAAGGCAATCCATTTGAAGGGACTTGGAATGGAAATAGGATAGGTTAACTTATTGGTAAAAAAAATACGACCAGGACAGGTTGAACCTATTTTGGCCTGTTTGTGCCTTTCAGTTTTGCTAGATTCGATTAAAAAGAATCCCTTGATTTTATTTAATTTCAACGACTCGTCTATTTCTCATGTGGGCTGAATAATTCAACTCGACAAGTGAAATGAAGGTTCCAAATCCCAATCATATTCTCACAAATGGCTTCAAAAGTTATGTCCCTCCTCAGACATCAGTAAAACACCATCGCTCAAAAATGCTAGTGGGTCCAGTGACAAGACCAATTTGCGTCATTGATTCATTCAATTCAGCAACAGAGCCTTGGCCAGCCTTCCGCCTTCAATCAGAGCTTTTCACTGCAATCTGACTGGTTGTATAATCCTGATCTTGAACATCCATGACAAGAGCGGTCACCTATCTTGATCATTGCCTACCTTGCTTTGCATACAACATAGATCCGAAGTCAATCTCGTTGGATTTCATTCTCTCCCAGCCAAACCACGTGGTCCTAGATCCTTCCATGAATCTTTGCTGCAACATCATGTTCACCCAGATTGACACCACTTGCTTCACTTTGTTGGAGTGAGAAGTGATGAGATTGAGGGTGTTTTGGTGAGTGACTGGAAATAATGGAACTATGGTTTTTTGAGGAGGTGAACTTTGGGGTTACTGGAGTAGGAGGCCAGAAGGAAGTGCAGTCAGGATGCCACAGTTGAAAAGAGGGAAGGCAATTTGAGATTTTAATTAACATTAGTCAGGTCAAATGTTTGGAGCACCGAACCTTAGAACCATAGACAAAACCCAACTGCGCGTCGCCGTGTCAGTTCCAAGTGAAAATCAGCATCAGAACTTTCCTAATTGGCACTCCAAAACACCCTCTCTCTTCTTAGCTTTCTCTCTTAGAACTTGGTCAAGAACCACCATTTTCTTCTCCGATGCATGAACAGAAATATCTTGAGCAACAGTATCACCACTATTTGTTTCTATAGCCACAATTGAAGCTGTGAGCTGCTGTTCTCTGAGAATATTCATGTGTGAACAGATATCACCCAATCTGAAATTCTGAGCTGACTTCCAACCCATTTTGGGTTGGCTTGGTAACCTCAGTGGTAGCTTTGTTTTGGAAATGGTCTTTAAATTTAGATCTGATTGGGCTAGTGCATGCCTTTCCAGGCTTGTTTATTGCCAAGACTGTTTAATTGTTTTGGGTTTCTACTTGCCATAATTGTGATGAATTGAGATTGGATAATCACTTGCATAGCATTCATAAGTTGGGAAGTTTTATGGTCTATCCTGGATAAATGGAGCAAAATTGAAGGTCAATAATGTGAAAAATACTTGAAGAGCTACTTGATTTTCTGTTATCTCTATTCTCTTGACTAGGCGTTTGTTTTTTATACTTCCTGTGTACCTGAGTTGCGCCTTTTCAAGAAAAATACTTGAAGAGATTCGTGGAAAAATACGAGAAAGTTGTTAGCATTTAGCATTGTGGTACTGATCATTAACATTTGTGAATACTTGAAATTTTCCTTTGAAGGATCCCCAAGTATTCTTTTTTTTTTTTTTTTCCAAAACTTCAGAAAGCTGGAGAATTTTGTCTGGTTATTTATGCTTTTTGATTTTGACGTATCAAAAAAATTTATTCTTTGATTTTGACTCGATGCTTTCCAAAGTGACTAACCAACTTACTTGTAAAAAAAAAGTGACCAACCAACCTAAAATCCCATAGTTTGGTCAGTTTTTGTTTCTTACAGTTGAATGACGCCATCTGATTTTGCACTTTCTGTTTCCAATTTCCCTTTTATTCACTTTCATTATGGTTTGCATTTTTCTTTATTTATGATTATAGATCTTTTGTATTGTATGATTTACATATTCATTTGGGCGCTCTGGAGATTTTGAGTCGTAATGATCTTCTACAGGTTTACATGTTGTGCTTACAATGTTTACCGGCTATTTGGTTGGATATGCTGCATTCAGAGCGCTATTTAACCAGAGTCCTGTCATGGTAACTTCTGAAAAACTATCCCTTTTCTATATCTCCCGGCACTTTTAGTTATTATTCCTTCTTCATTTTTTATAATTAATTATTACTTAAAGAATTATCTTCTGTTTGATTTCACAGTACTAAAATCAACAATACGAATCCTTCTTTTTTTTGTTTTGCAGAATGCTGCTGGAGGCATCCTTGGTTTGGTTGGTGGCATGCTTGTAGAAACACTTCTTTTCATAATCAGAGCTTCCAATGAAGATCGAAGACCTACATCTTCTGCTTCGGAACTAAAGAAGAATCAATAGACTTGATCTTAATGTTAAGAGATTGGCCTTTTTGTCTATTCCTTAGTCTGTTCAGTCTTGAGATCTTATGTCAATATTGTTGAACCAGTTCGCCTACACATTGTCTGGGTATGTAGCCTTTAATGGCAAGATTTTGTCAAGGTTTATAAATAGCATTTCCCAAAAGCATTGTACTCACTTAACGAGAGAAATTTTCCTTTCACTTCCTCTTTAAGGAAAATAATGATGGTAGGTAATAGAAGAAATTAAAATAGGCACGTTTTGAGATTGACATTACTAAAAGATGGATTAAGAGAGCTAGTTGGTGAAAGAAGATGAGATTGTCGAATGAAATTATTACACTAAATTAATTCAAAGTCAGTCCTTTCTTGTCTTTTTTAGTCATGGAGATTACATTTACAACATGATCAACTCTCTTCAGAATATGATACTGTTTAAATAAGATAGACCTTACCTATTTAAATTCATCATAAAGAAATTTCATTTAATTTTCTATTTAATGAAATAGAATTCGTCACACCTGTTAATTTGATGCACACCTGTTAATAGTTTTATCCATTTAATTTGATGCAATTAGTTTACTTATAAAAAAAATCATATATGTTATAAACTATCTTGAATTGTATGACCACATTTATTTAGTCGTCAAATGCATAGTGTATAGTGCTAGCATAGTACTAGCATAGTGAGTTGGTCGACATATGCATAGTGCATAATGCTAGCATAGTACTAGCATAGTATTAGCATAGTGAGTTGGCCGACATATGCATAGTGCATAGTACTAGCATAGTAAGCTAGCATAATCTCCTTTGTACGCCTATATATATCGTTGAATTCTTTAAGAAATTCATAAGTTTCATAACCTTTCTGAACTCTATCTATTTCTCTCTCCTTTTAAAAGTTTTATAATACGTTATGACTCTCTCTTTTCTATGATTTCATAACACGTTATCAGTACGAAAGTTCTGACGATTTTGAAGCTAGTAGTCCTCTACTTCAAGTAAGTTTTTCAATATATTTTTATATTCCTGATTTATATATGTAAAAAATGTCAAATCTTACAAAATCGAAATTCGTTGCTCTTGACATTTCTGGAAAAAATTATTTATCTTGAATCCTTGATGCTGAGATCCATCTGAATGCGATGAATCTGGGAGATACAATTAAAGAAGGAAATCAAGGGTCCCTGCAGGACCGTGCTAAGGCAATGATTTTCCTTCGGCACCATCTTCATGAAGAATTAAAAACTGAGTATTTAACGGTGAAAGATCCACTTATTTTGTGGAATGATTTAAGGGAGAGATATGAACACCAGAAAACCGTAATCCTCCCAAAAGCTCGTCATGATTGGATGCACCTGAGGTTGCAAGACTTCAAGAGTGTTAGTGAGTATAACTCTGCACTCTTTAAAATTAGCTCGCTATTGAAATTATGTGGTGAAAAAGTCACTGATGATGACTTGTTAGAGAAGATATATACTACTTTTCATGCCTCGAATGTGCTCCTGCAGCAGCAGTATCGAGAGCGAAAGTTCAAAAAATATTCTGAACTTATATATTGTCTTCTATTAGCTGAGCAAAATAATGAGCTTTTGTTAAGAAATCACCAGTCACGTCCTACTGGTTCTATATCATTCCCTGAAGTGAATGGTACTAGATTTACATCATTCCCAGAAGCGAATGGTGCATCTTTTCAAAAAAAACGAGGGCGTGGACGTGGTAGGAAAAACTATGGAAGTGGAGGTCCTAGAAGTAACCACACTAAAAGGGACAATAATAGATATACAACGTACCACCAGAAGTGGTTCAACTCAGAGAAAGGCAAAGGTCCCCAAAACAAATTTTTAAAGAAAGATGAAAATGGATGCCATAGATGTGGTATGACTGGACATTGGGCTCGTATCTGTCGTACAGATAAGCACTTGGTTGACTTATACGAATCTTCTATAAAAGAAAAAATAAAGAAATTTGAAACAAATTTTACTGAACCATCATATGCTTTAGATTCTATAGATGGAGAAGATATTACAAGTCTTGATATTTCTGATTTCTTTGAGGATTCTAGTGGTAGAGTTGATCATGAAAGTGTTCCTTTTTAATTAATGTATTTTCTTTATCTTATTATAAAATATTTTTATATTCTGCAATGTTTTGTAGTAATGAAAGTTTTATTTATTCTTTTATACTTGTTATAAATTATTGATGATATGATTTATCTGAGAATGGAAATGGAGCATCCCTGAAGGATCGCCCTTAATCAATAATTTTATTGAGTATCTCATATGAGTGATACTTGTACCAAAAACTCATTATGATTTATGCACCTGAAGTTGCATAATTTAAATTGTGGAAAGAATATATATTTGAATGAAAGTCTCGAATGTGCTCCTGAAGTAGCAATATCGAGTATGCTCCTGAAGTAGCAATATGAAATGTAAATGTTCACAATATATTCTAAATTTGTATCAGTGACTGAGCAAAATAATGAGCTTTTGATAAGAATCATTATTCACGTTTTACTAGATCTACATCATTCCCTGAAGTGAATGATAATGAATTTATATCATTCTATTCCCTGAAGTGAAAAAAATGATGCGTTTCATTCAAAGAAACTAAGAGATTGGACGTGATAATGAATATCTTTTTGGGCCAGAAGCTCGTATTAGAAAAGTTGTAAGCTTTCTCTTTGAGATGATATTATACAAATTATTGAATCAAATATTATGATGCATCAAAAGGTGATATGATTCAAAATATTTGTATCTTTTCATGGTTATCTTGATCATTCAAAATCAATTACGATAAGTCGAATGATTTTCATATGGACGTCCATAAAAGAACCAGAAGATTCTTTTACTATAAAGTTTTACCACCAGAAATGAAAAGAAAAATTTGCTTGAAACAAATAAAATGAAATTATTCGACGTTATCTTGATTATCATATGTGAACCAGAAGTTCAGATGATAATTAAATTTTGGATACAATAAGATAAAAATGTCTCATATTCTAGCTGCTAAAATCCCAGCGAGGATTGAAGTCCCTGTAGAACAATTAAGAAATTCAACAGTCTAAAGACATGTATAAAGGCATGTGAGACTTATCGATACAAAAGATAGAATATCTCAAAAGAGAAAGGCATAAATAATTTGGTGCTCCTGAAGAGGCCATACCCATAAAACAAGCAATAAAGTCCATCCAAATTCTCTGTATAAAATTCTCCTATATAAACTTTTGAAAAGTGCCTCCTGAAGAGGTTTTTCATGAAAATGTCTTCCCTTGAAGAGGGACAGGTACCTGAAAATAACGAGATCTCATTACATTTCATGAATAATGGAGAAATTATGGATAGAAATAAAATTATTGTCGACAATGTATTTACATATGAGATGGCAATTGACATTACCAGAAGTAATGATGAAAGTGAATCAAGAATCGTCGAAGAATACGACGTAAAATATTGACCAAATTTGAAAGAAACAATTCCTGCAGAATTGATTCACTAGTAAAATATAATGCATCGGGACTTATAGTCCAAACACCTAAAGAGGTGATGCTTGTTGAATGTCAGTGGGTATTTATGGAATGGAAATAAAAATGTGATATATAAATCACGAGTCAGTTTCTCAATTCCTGCAGAATTGATATCACTAAGTAAAATGTGATAAATATGGACTTGAAGTCTAAACACCTAAAAATGTGATTTTTGTTAAATATCAGTGGATATTTATATACATGATATAAAAAGCCTGAAACTTTAAATATGAAAATGTGATATAGAAATCACAAATTAGTTTCTCGAAGAAACAATATTGATATGATTTTAAAGTGGTTGAAATCATATTGAGATTTTTATTAGCTTGAAAGTTACCGAGAGTTTGGATATGCATGATTAACTGCATATTTATATGGATCATTGGATCATGATATATATATGAAAATCCTTGAAGGATAGAAAATGTCTGAAGCTTCTAATATGAGTACATCTGGAAATATGTATTCTATCAAGTTTCAAAGATCCTTATATGATCTAAAGCAATCCAAATGCAAATGAAAACAAGCTATTATTGCAATTTATATATATGATTTAAATGTCATTGAGGCTCCAGAAGAGCTCATAAAAACTGCACATATTTGAAATATAAATCTGAAACCCTTGCGGCTTCAAGGGGAAGATGGATGATGTTATTAGTCATGAAATACCATCTTTTAATACAATTAGTATTTCAGATTCATATTATGGGTTTGATATGAAGTGTGCATTATTAAAGAAGAAATAAAAGGGAGCACACAGAACATCTACCAAAAGATAGAAACACAAATATGAATATTTGTGAAATATTATTTTATTATCTTGAAGCAAGAATAACATAAATTTGAGACACTTTGCCTCATTCTTTAAACGCTCTTGTTCTTCAAGAATCTGCATGGCATCCTTATCTAAAGGGGTGGGCAATCGAAAAGAAGATTTAAACAAGAATTTTAAATTTCTATTCTCTTACTTTATTGATTCTATCTTCATGTTGGACTCCATAAGAAGTCGCTGAAGTATAGCAATATTCTCGTGGAGATTGTCAACTCCACAAGTTCTGGATTGCAGTCGCTGAGAAAATGCGACAACGGATGATGAGTATTGGGTACCGAGACTCACAAGCTCATTGATAGCTTCATTATCTGACCTATGAGTCAGATCATTATATTGCATAATAGCACTTGTGGTAGAAGCAGGTACAGCTGATGAATGAGGTGCAGAGTACCTCATATATTGGCCATGAGAAGATCGCCGAGCCATTGTAGGATAAGAATGCAGAAAGAGATTGTAGAGTAAAAATGCAGTATGATTACAGAAAATTGAAGAAGATGAGATGCGAATGAAGATGAGCTGAATATCTCTTTTATATAGAAAATTATGATACAGCATCTCTCGTGAAGCAAGAGAAAAGAGACGAAATATAGCTTCATAGCTCTGCGGCGCCTGACAGTTACGGTGCCTGACAGCACGCCTGACACCTACAGAGGAGTTGAAAATCCGCGATGCTTGTCTAATCTTAAAAGGCTGGCCACCGTTTTTATTAAAAAATGAGGTTAGCGGTTTAATGTTGATGAATTCTCCACTAACTGTGTTATTTACAAGAACTCCAGAAGAGTACAACTCCAGAAGAGTAGTGATGAGCAGAAAGATCCAGTTGTGATTATTTTATCAACATGGATCAAGTCCACAGTTAGTTGGATGTACAGATGCGAGTTATCTTTCAGATACACACAAGAAGATCATTGCAATTCATGAGAAGAAAGTTGAAATTGATATCAAGAAGGTACGGTCAAGTAAAAATCTGGCAGATTTATTCACTAAAGCATTACCAACTGCAACATTTAAGAAAATTATGCAGAACATTGGAATGCGGAGGTTTGAAGACCTGTTATCATGCACTACCAACTGCAACATTTAAGAAGATTATGTAGAACATTGAAATGCAGAGGTTTGAAGACCTGTTATCATGCACTTTTCAGGGGAAGTAATGTCTTGAAGACTTGTGCTGATTGTACTCTTTTTCATTCGCTAAGGTTTTATCCCACTGAGTTTTCCTTTGCAAGGTTTTAATGAGACAATCCTAAAGCACTCGGCGATACACATGAATATTGTACTCTTTTTCCTTCGTCATTGGTTTTTTCCCACAGGGTTTTTCCTTGGCAAGATTTTAACGAGGCATATTCTTTAAATATGGTTATCCAAATAGGAAGTGTTATAAACTATCTTGAATTGTATGACCACATTTATCTAGTCGTCAAATGCATAGTGCATAGTGCTAGCATAGTACTAGTATAGTGAGTTGGTCGACATATGCATAGTGCATAGTGCTAGCATAGTACTAGCATAGTGAGTTGGCCAACATATGCATAATGTATAGTGCTAGCATAGTGCTAGCATAATAAGCTAGCATAGTCTCCTTTGTACACCTATATATATCGTTGAATTCTTTAAGAAATTCATAAGTTTCATAACCTTTCTGAACTCTATCTCTTTCTCTCTCCTTTTAAAAGTTTTATAATACGTTATGGCTCTCTCTTTTCTATGATTTCATAACAATATAGAAATTATAAAAAAAAAAAAAAAATCATCAAATAGAGACAAAATCCAGACCCGATTTAGACATTAAGATATATCATGGAAGGTTATCTCTAAGCCCATTAATATATCAGATGAGAAATATTATTGCTTATTTTGACATCCTATATTTTAAGTGCTGAGTTTTTAAGTTGAGAGGATTGATTTGAGTTGATACGAGAAAAGTAATATTTTATAAATTTTATTAAAATATATTTAAATTTAAATAGATTAAAATATATATTAAAATGTATAAAATAAGATATATTTAATTTTTTATAAAATATTAAAAAAATAAATCTTACAATAATTAATTTAAAATAAATTGACTTCACTTTAATGGTTCTCAAACAAGAATTGCAAGACATTATATCAGTCCAGGCGGCATCCGTAGATGGGTCTCACGGGGCATCACGGGGAGGTGGGCCCAAGTAAGGATGAGTGAGACAATGAAAAGTCAAATTACAGGGTATGGGAAATGCATGGGAAGCTAGCAGCCTGTGGGCGGAAGAAAAGGCAAAGGGAGATGGTCCTTATGCTACCCCACCACCTTTCTTTTTCTGTTCCTGTGTCGTATACTCACAGTCACAAGTAGTATTCATCTTTTTTCTAAACACAAGTAGTATTCATCTACTCACTCCAAGTTGGGTCTTTGAAACCCCCCAAAACCACATGCCTGTCCCCGTAATTTCATTTCAGTCTGCCCCTGGTTTCGGAACCTGGGTTTTATTTCTAAATATTAATATGTACATACACTTTAAAATTTATGAATAAGCATTTACACCCAATGCAAGTTGTATAGTAAAAACAAAAACATATATCTTTTTATAATTAATGAATTAGGATCAGATCTAAGAACATTTAATTTTTGTTTTTATGTAATATTCTTTAAAATTTAGTTAGAAATCACATTTTTTATATTTTTCTCATTAATTTTACTCATATTTCATAAATCTCCTACATATCATTCTATATCATTTTTCTATTCTATTAAAATAATATTTCTCTAATTTTTTTTCTCTTACTTCTATTTATATTCTTTCTATATATTCTATTAAATATATAAGTTTGAAATAAAATAAAAAATTACATAACAAATTACTATAAAGAACCAGATGTGACGTAACTAATATCTCATCTTCTTTTTATC